>NC_037599.1:25487982-25772243 GCF_003073045.1 Pomacea canaliculata | reverse complement strand
TCTATCACAGCTTCCGTATACACTCCCTTCTATAAAAACACAATCTATCTACTAGTCTATCACACTATCTATACATCTCCATGTTCTCTATTAAACAACAAGTACTATCTACTAGTCCTATCACAGCTATTATACATCTCCCTGTCTATATCCAACACAAGTCTATCTACTATCTCTATCACAGCTATCATACATCTCCAGTCTGCTATCTAACACAATCTATCTACTAGTCTTACACAGCTATTTATACAATTCTCCCTGTCTGATATCTAAACACAAGTCTATCTACTAGTCATCACAGCTATCTATACTCTCCCCTGTCTAATCTAAACACACGTCTACTGTTCTACTAGCTATCACAGCTATCGTACATCTCCCTGTCTAGCTAAACACAAGTCTATGTACTAGTCTATCACAGCTATCTACTACATCTCCCAGTCTGATATCTAAACAAAGTCTATCATACTAGTCTATCACAGCTATCTTATACATCTCCCTGTCTATCTAAACACAAGTCTCATCTACTAGTCTATCACAGCTATCTATACATCTCCCAGTCTGATATCTAACACAAGTCTCATCTACTAGTCTATCACAGCTATCTATACATCTCCCAGTCTGATATCTAAACACAAGTCTATCTCACTAGTCTATCACAGCTATTATACATCTCCCTGTCTATCTAAACACAAGCCAATCTAGACTATGTCTTATCACAGCTATCTATAATCTCCCAGTCTGATATCTAAACACAAGTCTATCTACTAGTCTATCACAGCTATCTAATACAGTCTGATATCTAAACACAAGTCTAATCTACTAGTCTATCACAGCTATCTATACAGTCTGATATCTCAACACAAGCTATCTACTAGTCTATCACAGCTATCTATGAGGCAGGATAAAATCGAAGATTCTCCCTGTCGCAACCGAAGAGGAGGATGATATCTAACGCGGTGAAGACACAAGTCTATCTACTAGTCTCATCACAACTCACTCATCCCCTCCTCCAGTGCCGCACGCCCTTTCTCACTGTCGTGTCACACGCGGACGTGGTCGCTTGCTGTGAGGAGGTGAAGTTAACTGAGTTTACATATTACCATTAGCGCTGGGCGCATACAGGTAATTACCAGCCATTTGCGATATGAGGACTGCATGAGGGGCATGAGGCATGAGGGGCGCATCTCCACCAAGATGAGCTGACCTTGACCTCAGGCATGACG
Source organism: Pomacea canaliculata (assembly GCF_003073045.1). Taxonomy (NCBI): domain Eukaryota; kingdom Metazoa; phylum Mollusca; class Gastropoda; order Architaenioglossa; family Ampullariidae; genus Pomacea; species Pomacea canaliculata. Next base: position 25,771,020 of record NC_037599.1, on the reverse strand, counting down.
TCATGCCACTGAATCACCGTGGTGAAACACGAGTGCCAGCACGACCAGTCAAGGAGGGTGAGAGAGCAGTACCCACGTGTCAAGAAACGAGTGTCTGGACCCAGTCTCACAACGGCTAATCGTTCGTTCCCGCGGCCAATCGCCCCTCGCATTCCGCCGCTCCTTGCACTCGCTCCGCAGCTCTACACGACAACGAGGACTTGGCTATTCTCGTGAACACAACATCGTTACAGAACTTGTGAATGAAAACTGTGCTAATGATAATGACGATGAAGGATGTTGATGAAATCCTTTTGAAATCTACTCTGTTAGAGGACAGTGGCAGAACTTTATTCGTCCTCCTGTTGCTTCTAGTCGCCCCCCCAGTGGAGAGCAGGACCGGTGCAAAACTTGCTTGATGCTTCAATACTGTCAATGAGTGGACATCAAGAGGACAGAGACTGTGTGAGAGGGAGACAGAGAACGAGGATAAATGGGAGCGGTGGACTGACTGGTTCCGTGGCGTCGTGCAAGGAAAGGGCGCTGACTGCTTGCTGTCTGGAAAACTGCGCTGGCTGTGAAGACGCCCAGAAGCCAACAAAGACCGATACGCGTCAGGGGAATGCTAGTAAAGTGCGGACAAAGGTCAGATGACCGAGTCAAGACGACTTGTAAACTGACGGCACAGTTGGTGACTGATCACGTGAAGTGACCGCAGACCACTGGAATCAGGCTAAGTCCGTGGAACCACGTGACCGATTCCGACTGCTGGAGGAGTTCGCTGCGCCATACAATGCAGCCAGCGTTCTGCTGGTGTGCGGACACCATGCTCCACCTCTTCCCCAGTCGGCTTACACCATGCTGAGGGATTTCCGCTGAGTTGGCAGAGTGTAGTTACCTGTCTGAATGTCTGCTGCAACAATTATTTTCGAGAATGCATCAACGAAATCAAATGTTTCTGTGGAAACACGACACTGGAGACTGAAATACTGCATCACGGGGATTTCAACCTCTATGACAAACATAAAGGAGACAAGAGTCAACAAGGATGCAGTGCAGCCACCATGCACACAGTCGTTCCTCAGGCAATGTTTGTCCCAAACTCACATCCGTTAGTTTCCCATCACCAATGGAGAACAAAAAGACACGAGCAGAGGAGTCGTCTACGGGAAACACCTCTTGCGAGGGAGAGCTCTTCGTCTCACCGCGGGCTGCTGAGCTCAGCAGTGTGTGTGTATGTGTGTGTGTGTGTGTGTTGTGTGTGTGTGTGTGTTTGTGTGTGTGTGTGTGTTTTTGTGTGTTTTGTGTGTGTTTGTGTGTTTTGTGTGTAGTTTGTGTGTGAGATTTGTGTGTGTTTGTGTGTTGTGTTTGTGTGTTTCTGTGTGAGTTTGTGTGTGTTTGTGTGTGTTTAGAGAGAAAATGGCGCTGAACACGGATGCCAGCACTCAGTTCGCGAGAAGAAGATCAAGAGACTGTGAGTTATCGCGGACACCCATCAGACCGCTGTATTGTCGGACAGCGCCATCTGTCGACACCGACTTTCCTGAGTTTCACCAGCGAAAAGCAGTCGACTGCCTCCTGGCGAGCAGCAGAGTGCGGGTGGGGATGACGATGTGCAAATTGTGGGTTAAGGTGTGTTTCTCGCCATGTCCGCACACAGAACAAGTCCCAGATGTACACATCTATATAAACACAGATATATATATATACAGACACAGACGTATATAACACAGATATCTATATACACAGGTATACATAGCTATATATACACAGATATATATATATACAGATATATATATACACAGGTATTACACATATATATACAGATATATATACACACAGATACTATACAGATATATATATAATACACACAGGTATATACAGCAGATATATATATATCAGATATATATACACACAGATATATACACAGATAGATACACATATATATATATATACAGATATATATACACACATATATATACACAGAATATATATACATACACACACAGACGTATATACTACTATATACACAGGTCTATATACATATATCTATATACACAACAGGTATATACACCAGATATATCTACAGGTATATATACACATATCTATATATACACAGATATATACACAGATATATATACAGTTGTCTTTATATACACAGATATAAACAGATATAATATATACAGTTGTCTTATATACACAGATATATACACAGATATAATATATATACACACACAGACGCATATACACAGATATCTATATACACAGGTCTATATACACATATATCTATATACACACAGTATACAGTGTACCTCGACATACGAGTTTAATTTCGTTCCGTAACCTTGCTCGTATGTCAAATTGCTCGTATCTCAGAGCAATTTTTCCCATTGAAATTAATAGAAATGCCATTAATCCGTTCCAGCTCACAAAACACTACCTCAGTTGTTTTTGTTAAGTGTTTTTGAATAAGAAAAATGTATTTACCAGAGGAAAACATTTATTTATAAATAACCAAATAACATATTCTATAAAAAAACACAATAAAAAGAAAAAAAGTGAAGTGCTTACGGAAGTGCTTAATTTTCGTCACTGGTCTTCACTTTTTTCTCCCACTTTGCTCATTTCACCTGCAAATCGTTTAAATTGTCCAAGGAGGTAGTTCTTCCTTTCAGGATATTTGCGAAATGAGGCAAATTCGTTGAACAACTCCGATGCACGACCAGTTGCAACTTTCGGGGGATATTTTATCCACGAACTCTACAACTTTCTCCCACATTCTCAAGATCTCCTTTATATCTCTGTAGAATAACCTCCTCCATCTCATAATGTTCAATGTTTATTGATAATGTTTAATGTTTAGTGATAATTTTTTGTAAATGTACAAAAGCAAAAAACGCGAACCCAACTTATCAAAAATGCTTCGAAAACAAGGAAACAAGCACACAGACTGAGGTACTAAGTCTTAGATGGGAGAAAACTGTTAGACGCTGCACACGACCCCAACATCCGCCCCGCATGTTGGGGTCGTGTGCAGCCGGTGTGGTGTTCGATTCCTCGTATCTCAAATCTGCTCTCATCTCGAAGCAACAAATATCGCTCGCTCGGCGGCTCGTATCTCAAAACACTCGTAGTTAGGGGACTCGTATGTCGAGTTACCACTGTACAAACAGATATATATATACAGGCTAATTATATATACACAGATATATACACAGATATATATACAGACTATCTATATATACAGTTGTCTTTAATAACTACACAGATATATACACAGATATACACAGATATCTATATATACATATATATTCACAGATATATCTATACACATAGATACTCCGCCATCCACGCCGACATCATCATGTGCGCGATGCACTTTCACTAAATTACTAATTAACGCTAATTACCGACTCGAGCCCCCAGCGCGCACCACAACAAACAACAAAAACGCAATTTTAGTGACAGCAAAAAATGTCAGTCTCTGTGACACACAACTGTCACTGTGTCAGTCTCTGTGACACACAACTAGTCAAATGCTGTGTGACTGTGTCAGTCTGTGACACACAACTGTCACTGTGTCAGTCTCTGTGACACACACTGCACTTTGCTGTGTGATGTGTCAGTCTGTGATACACAACGTCTCTGTGTCAGTCTCTGTGACACACAACTGTCACTGTTTCAGTCCTCTGTGACACACAAAACTGTCACATGCTGTGTGATGTGTTCAGTCTGTGACACACAAACTGTCACATGTGTGTCAGTCTCTGTGACACACAACTGTCACTGTTCAGTCTCTGTGACACACACAACTGTCACTGTGTCAGTCTCTGTTGACACACAACTGTCACTGTGTCAGTCTCTGTGACACACAACTGTCACATGCTGTGATGTTCAGTCTGTGACACACAAACTGTCACTGTGTTCAGCTCTCTGTGACACACAACTGTCACTTGGCTGTTGTGACTGTGTCAGTCTGTGATACACAAACTGTCTCTGTGTCAGTCTCTGTGACACAACAACTGTCACTGTGGTCAGTCTCTGTGACACACAACTGTCACATGCTGTGTGAAGCTGTGTCAGTCTGTGACACACAACTGTCACTGTGTCAGTCCTCTGTGACACACAACTGTCACTGTGTCAGTCTCTGTGACACAACAACTGTCACTTGCTGTGTGATGTGTCAGTCTGTGACACACAACTGTCTCTGTGTCAGTCTCTGTGACACACAAACTGTCACTGTGTCAGTCTCTGTGACACACAACTGTCACTTGGCTGTGTGATGTGTCAGTCTGTGACACACAACTGTCTCTGTGTCAGTCTCTGTGACACACAACTGTTCACTGTGTCAGTCTCTGTGACACACAAACTGTCACTTGCTGTGTGATGTGTCAGTCTGTGACACACACAACTGTCTCTGTGTCAGTCTCTGTGACACACAACTGTCCTGTGTTCAGTCTCTGTGACACAAAACAACTGTCACTGTGTCAATGTGTCTGTGACACACAACCTGTCACTCTGTGTCAGTCTCTGTGACACACAACTGTCTCTGTGTCAGTGTTTCTTGTGACACACAACTGTCACGTGTGTCAGTCTCTGTGACACACAACCTGTCTCAAATGTGTCAGTCTCTGTGACACACACATGCTTGTGTCAGTCTCTGTGGAACACACACTCTCACTGTGCTCAGTCTCTCGTAACACACACGTCTTGTGACCCCCAACTTCTTGAGTCTCTGTGACACACAACTGTCCACTAGGATGTCACACAAGGTCTCGCTGTGTGGAGGACCCTCCAGACGCGACGCTGAAAGAAATGATGGCCGATTGACGTCAGTCTTCTGTTGTCCGCACCGCGCCGAGAGATGTAGGATGTAGAGAGTTGGGAAGAATTGTCACGTGAATTCGTTCCCAGATGCACCACGTCACCACGTGCACCTTGCTGCCGCACCAGCAGGCCTGAAGTTTCTACACGTAGATAGTCAGCGCCGACTCTTGTCACCAGAGCACCATGTGCACTACGCTGCCAGGAGTTGATTGTGGGACAGAGGTCACTCTTGCACCCAGGGTGGGTGAGCGTGCTTCCACTTTCTTGGCCGGCCCCTGCTCCGTGTCCCTGGTACGACCCGCCATAACTGACCCCGGGTGACGAAGACTTGAGTCCTGCGAAATCCTTTCCCGAGGCTCACCCTCCAAGAGTCAGTAGCGAAAGCCTCGAGTTGCCGGTCCCAACTCAATATATAAAACGCTGGCTTGAGTCAATCATACATTCGATTGGTCAGTCCTACCACGTGACATACCACTACAACCAATCACGCGTCACCGCTAGTGTGTGACAAGTCCCATCAGCCTCTAGAGTACACGCTACGTCATCCCGGCGCCTGATGGTCTGACTTTCCCGGTCACTAGCTCGCGCTGTGACAGTGTTGTCCAACGTCGTCATTGAGTGCCGTGACGTCAGTAGTTTTTCTTGCATGACGTCGTGACCCTGCGTTATGTGTTAAGTGACGTCACTGGTCATTTAATTAGCGAACGTCCGCTTGAAGCGATGACTGCTCTTACGTAAGCGGCGGGAGCTTCCGGCCTCTTGCTGTCCTGTCGGTCAGTTTGCCAGCGCGTCTGTCTGTCTGTCTCGAGAATAGAGCACAAGTGCACTGTAGCCCTACCACACTCTCTCGTGACAGGCAAAATAGCAGACATCTTAGTCGTCAAACCACGTGACCCAAGTTCCGTCTGCTGTTTGTTTCCAGATGCTCTCACACCACAACATCGGAATGCACACTCAGCAGTTTTTATAATTACAACCTGACAGCTGACAAAACAATCAGCAATCAGCGACTTCACCTGTACCACAAACAATCGGAAAGTGAAAGGCAAGGAAGTTACCGACGAAGCATCATCAAACATCATCAAAACATCGCCAACATCATCAAACATCATCAAACATCATCAACATCGCCAAACATCGCCAAACATCCGCACCGAAACATCGCCAAACATCGCCAAACATCGCCGCGCTTCCCCAAAATGGCGCCGGCCGATCGTCTGCTGTCACTTAATTTTCAAGTCGCATTTTTGACACATGATACGAGAAAAGGTTAGGCTCTTGAAACGTGTTACTGTTACCTTGTTACAGTTATTACTGTACAGTTGTGCTTGCAAACATTTCAACAAACTTGTTTTTATCGTAAGCATCGTCGTGGTGCAGATGATACAACGACGAGCGCACGCTAGGTCGACGCGAGTGTCACGTGCATTATTCTCCGGAAAAAGTATTTGTTTGTTTCCCTGAGTTTAATGTTTTGCACGTTCAACCATGTTTATATTATTATTTATATTACATACTGAGTTCTACGTTTTGTATTTGTAAGTTTGTGAATGAGTTTATAAAAGCTGAGGTAGGTTTATTTCGTCTGTGAGCGTATTTGTAGGTTTGTGAAACGCCTGTCAGTATGCGAGTGTTTTCCTGTTTGCAAGGCTGTTTATCGCGCGCGTCTTCTTCATAAACGTTACAATGGCGGGTGTGAAGTGTGGGATGTGAAGTGTGGGATGTGAAGTGTGGGATGTGTACAGAGTTGTGACGTGGAACAGGTGTCTTTGTGGTAAACATCAAAGCTTTTGCTTGTGCGCTTACAACACGGCGTCACATTTGTTTGTCGTGACGTCTGATGAGGTATACCACGTGACATCATGTTGTCCTCAGAGGTGCGCGTGAGATGTTTGTAGTGACATCTACTGAGGTAAACCAACGTGACATCATGTGACGACCATCATGCTGTCCTCAGAGGTGCGCGTGAGACGTGGTCAGGCAGGTGTCGTGACAGGTCACGTCAAGTGACGTCCATGGTTGCAAGAGGGTCGGAGCGGCGGAGGGCGGAGGCGACGCGTGAGGTACATGTCCCCCACTCTGCACCCCTTGCCAACCCTCCCCTGCATCCTCCGTACCACGCCTGGCGGATGCTGTCGTGCACATGCGATCAGTCAATCACCGCTGGAGCAGAGAGAGGGATCTGAGGAGGAGAAAGCTTTGCAATGCGGAACATATGCGACACGAGATGAACAAGTTCAGTTGGCCTGAAAAAAGGATTTATGTCACAATTCACACCCCCCCACAACCCCCCACCTACTCTGCCCTACCTTCTCTCAATGGTCGCCCCACCCCTACCCACCCACCCCCTCCATCCTTGTTTTTAATTTTGTGTGTGCATGGTGGGAGTTTGCCAATTTTCGTCTCGTCTTCTTACGGGGGTGCAAGGGGCCACTTTCATCAAGGGGTACAGAAGAAACAAAGAAAGGGGGCCCCGTGGAGCGAGCGCAGAATGCACGTGCTGGGTTAATCAGAGCGCGCATGCGAACGGGCGCACGTGCACGGCCAGCTTTATCTTTATTGTTGCCAGCGGTGTCCCTGCACTCGTTTATTATTGCAGATGCTAAATTAAAACTCGCTTCTCGCCATCACCGCCACATATGCTGAGCGCCAGCAGACCTGGGCTGGGGACGAGGGGGAGGATGTGTGTGAGGAGAGAGAGAGAACACGCACGTGAAGTGTGAGACCCACAACTCACACCCACCCACCAATATTTACAGTACTGACGGCTGGCATCCGATGTTCACCCACTGACTAGGTGTGTAGACCTTTGTCTTGTACACGTCACGCCGAGGACACACACCTACATCCGCAAATTCCATTTCTTTGTCGAGACTTCGTCCGTGTCACCAACCTCGTGCCGCACGAGGACCAAAGACAACAAGGACAACTCTTTTAGATATGGCCGCACAACGTTGTTGTTTACATTTATTACTGGACTACACACAGTCTATAGCACTCATTACTGTACTAAACACACAGTCTATAGCATTCATTACTGGACTACACACAGTCTATAGCACTCATTACTGTACTAAACACACAGTCTATAGCATTCATTACTGGACTACACAGAGTCTATAGCATTCATTACTGTAGTATGCACACAGTCTATAGCATTCATTACTGGACTACACATAGTCTATAGCATTCATTACTGGACTACACACAGTCTATAGCATTCATTACTAGACTACACACAGTCTGTAGCATTCATTACTGGACTATAATAAACACAACAGTCTATACCAGGGGTGGGCAATTAATTCTCCCAAGGGGCCGCATGAGAAATTGGGATGTGTTAGAGCAGTGATGCCCAACCTTTTTCGGCCTGCGGGCCATATTCATTTCGGACAGCCGTGTCGCGGGCCACTTCACCGCAAAAATACAAAAAAGAAAAAAAAATAGAGCAGATATCATTTTTAAGAAACAATTGTACTTACCATTAATTATGTAGTAATTAGTGGGATATTTGAAGTTGTTTACTGAAACCAACTTCTGAATGTCCGCCTCATCGTAGAGACACCAAGTCGGAGCACTGAATCGAAATGTTCGTCCATCGAAAAAAAGATGAGAGACGCCCCTACGTGGGATAAATACTTCTTCCTTTTTTTCTTTTTTTTAAGTCTTTTATTACTAACATGCGATTTCCTGCACTGTGGCAGAAGTTTCGCGCCGGATGGCACCTCGTCGCGGGCCGGATATGGCCCGCGAGCCGTAGGTTGGGCATCCCTGTTTTAGAGGGTTGGACTAATATAGTTAACTCAGTGTTACCCAATACTGTATATATAGTATATATACTGGCGGGCGGGCCAGCGGGCGGGCCGGTCAGAGACAGAAGGCGGGCCGGCCTTTGCCCAGGTCTGGTCTATAGTATTCATTACTGGACGACACACTCACACAGTCTATACTCTATAGCATCCGTGTAACACCATCAGTCGCTCACCAACATCAGGTCTCTCACACTTCATCACCATATCACCAAACAGTTGTCTAGCGACACCACTAGTCCTCATCTCACCTCCACATCGCTGGAGGACACAACAGTCGCTAGCGACACCAACATTAGCCCCCCCTCCCCCAACACACATCTTCATCTTTGTATCATACAACAGTTATTTCAAGAAATAGGAGCACGTGAGCAGGAGGGTCGGTGATGGGTGTTTTCCGCCGAGCCAGCAGCAGACTATACCACGGCACAGCACCCAGCTCTGTACGCGGGGGCCACACGCAGAGAAAGAACAGCGTGCCTGAGACGAGATCTGAACCCAGGACAGCCAGTCCTCTGTGTGCTGGTGACAGGCGCCACGTGCAGCAGCGGGGATCATGGGATGATGGGATGATGCTGGCGAGGATGGGGGTAGTTGGCCCTCACCCACACCTGCAGCCGTAGCCACCTCGGGTACCAACAACTCCACCCGCATGCCTCCCAATTGTTGACATGACATCCTGACGACAATAAGAAGGACCAACAGCAGATGACAGCAGGTGAAAGGTCAGCAGAAAGGTCACAGACTACCATGAAGTATGGCTTCGTATAGTGCTTGACAAATACTTATTTGTGTATAGTGTACACCAGCTGCCTGCGACTGTGTAGTGTAGTACCGCTTACTTATGTGTAGTGTTGGCGGACTGTTTATTACATATTGTGTGTACAGTATACGGTACTGTGTTGTTTTGTAAACAGTATCCGCGTATCGCTGCTTTCTGCGTAGTGTGTGAGTAACTCGTAATTTGAGTAAAGTGTCCGCCTGCTACATGTTTATGTCACGTATCTGAGGACATCTTGTTCCTGCAAAATGTCCTCCTACTGCAGCATTACTGTCAACAGCTTCGCTGTATCAAAGGAGTTTCACTGTAAACAGTTTACACTGTATCATAACAACTGCACTGTAAACTGTTACACTTGTCATATGAGCTTCGTTGTAAACAGCCACACTGTATCTCACCAGCTACACTGTAAACAGTTACACTTATCATATGAGCTTCACTGTAAACAGCCACACTGTATCTCACCAGCTTCACTGTAAACAGTTACACTGTATCTCACCAGCTACACTGTAAACAGTTACACTGTATCATACAAGCTTCACTGTTTGAATGACACTCCAGTTCTGTCCCTTTCTGTCCGAAGTCTTCAATGTCGACACCCAGACTTTGTTTGTGAAGCTGATAGACAGACTGCTGGTCACCGAGCTCGTCTAGCAAGGTTGGCAAACCTGCTGCCTGCGAGTAGCAGCTACAGTCCCATACATGGCCTCAAGTAGGCTAACCTAACTAGGCTAATTGTAACACTAACCTACGAGTAGGCTAATTCTAACATAGGCTAACTGTAACCTACGAGTAGGCTAACTGTAACACTAACCTCCGAGTAGGATAATTCTAACATAGGCTAACTGTAACACTAACCTAAGAGTAGGCTAACTCTAAACTGCTAGTAGACTAACTCTAACCTACGAGTAGGCTAACTCTAACCTACGAGTAGGCTAACTCTAACCAAATGGCTGTAACTGACCACACCTACCCCAGACTGTGACAGCTATCAGGTTAGCTGCTTCACAAGCAAGACGACAGCTCCATCTTGCCAAAGACACTCAAAGACACGATCTGTGTTTGTCCTGTCTGACAGTTACTCTGACAACAGCAGCCATTTAAACAATCGTTGATTGCAATCAAACATTTCATCGTAGACAACGAAATAGATATTTTTTACATACTTATTTTATATTTGATTATAAAATATTTGATTATAAAATGTTATTAAATGTTATTTAATATTTTAAAAATTAATTTTCCTTTCTAGAATGCACGGTCACGTTAACAGCCGGTAATTTATCACAGTGTGACACTTCAGATAACTTTCCTTTTAGAGTTAGCATGGCATGGCAATGTCTATACAATGTTTGTAGACCTACTAAAGACAATGTCTATACAATGTTTGTAGACCTACTAAAGACAATGTCTACACAATGTTTGTAGACCTACTAAAGACAATGTCTATTACACGTTTGTAGACTACTAAAGACAATGTCTACACAATGTTTGTAGACCTACTAAAGACAATGTCTATACAATGTTTGTAGACCTACTAAAGACAATGTCTACACAATGTTTGTAGACCTACTAAAGACAATGTCTACACAATGTTTGTAGACCTACTAAAGACAATGTCTACACAATGTTTGTAGACCTACTAAAGACAATGTCTACACAATGTTTGTAGACCTACTAAAGACAATGTCTACACAATGTTTGTAGACCTACTAAAGACAATGTCTACACAATGTTTGTAGACCTACTAAAGACAATGTCTATACAACGTTTGTAGACCTACTAAAGACAATGTCTACACAATGTTTGTAGACCTACTAGAGACAATGTCTACACAATGTTTGTAGACCTACTAAAGACAATGTCTATACAACGTTTGTAGACCTACTAAAGACAATGTCTACACAATGTTTGTAGACCTACTAAAGACAATGTCTATACAATGTTTGTAGACCTACTAAAGACAATGTCTACACAATGTTTGTAGACGTAGTAAAGCCAATGTCTACTCAATGTAGACGTAGTAAAGCCAATGAACAATGTCTATAGAATGTAGACGTAGTAAAGCCAATGTCTACACAATGTAGACGTAGTAAAGCCAATGTCTACACAATGTAGACGTAGTAAAGCCAATGTCTACACAATGTAGACGTAGTAAAGCCAATGTCTACACAATGTAGACGTAGTAAAGCCAATGTCTACACAATGTAGACGTAGTAAAGCCAATGTCTACACAATGTAGACGTAGTAAAGCCAATGTCTACACAATGTAAAGCTGTGAAGACAGCTCACCAACAAATATTTAATAGTTCAGTGGTCCACAGCCCAGGCGACAAGACGGAAAGTTCCATGTTGACAAGTCCGCTGACAGGTGACGTTTCCTTACAAAGCTATTTTTAGCACGCTCACCACGTGTCGACTACAACAACCAACATGGCAGTCGGCCTCCTGGTGCTGGGGTTTGGGGGAGGGTGGCAAACATCGACAGGAGGTGAGACCTACCCGTGTTTGTCTCTACATGTACGACATGTCGCGGTGGTACAACTGTCATGACATACTGTCCTGAGTGAAAGGTCAGCTGACGTGTTACGTCACTTCACTAAACTGTTGTTATCCAGTTCACATGGACGCTGGTCGCCCTCTACCCTGCGTGGCTCTCTTAGTAACCACACAGCAGGTCACGTGATCATGCTGTATTGTGGCGACACCTGATAGTCGTCGTGTGAAAATGCGGATTGGTAGTCAAGGCGGTGGTGAGCTCTACTCACGCTTCTACACGACAAGGGCTTGGGGCGGGAGTTGGTAATCGCCCTCACGCCTGCCTTGACCCGCGTGTGACGTGTAGGGCAGCAAGATGGGGCAGACAATCGTGTGGAGAAGTGCACTTCAGCACCAAGACGAGGGCAATGGCTGCCTGCAACCTTTCAGCCATCGAGTGACGCAAAACGTTAGCGTGACACAAAGGCCGACAGCAGAGTTTGACAGCCGCAAGAGTGATGGTGGTTGTCGCTCTTGCCGTCGCCGGAAACGGAAATGAAAGGCCGGCATGGCTGCTGCCAATCACAGGCTCGGGTAGCGAGGACGCCACGTGTCACACAGCAGCTGCACGCGCCTCGGACACGCGCACGCGCACGCACACGTCTTACTAGCGGCAGGTTCTGTCCAGCGCACGCAACACAACACGCACGCGCACTCATGCATGTTCGTGTTTTGTCCAACTTAGTGAACACTGAACATTAGCTTATCGTCACCAAGGACGTCACCGACAGCATGAGTGACATTACGCTGGCTAGTCTAGTGAGACGTCACGCTGGCCTTGTGCTAATGAAACGTCTAGTGAGACGTCACATGTTGATGGCAAGAGTGCAAGGTTCGTTTATTATCTTCACGCGACATTTTTTGTGTCATCGCCGTCAGGTGTGTTTGGGGGATGTTGTCAGGGCGCTTTGTTCACGTGCTGAGTGTTCTTGTGTAGTTGTCACCTGTAGTGTTTAGTGTTCTTGTGTAGTTGTCACCTGTAGTGTTTAGTGTTCTTGTGTAGTTGTCACCTGTAGTGTTTAGTGTTCTTGTGTAGTTGTCACCTGCACGTGCTGACTGTTCTTGTGTAGTTGTCACCTGTAGTGTTTAGTGTTCTTGTGTAGTTGTCACCTGTAGTGTTTAGTGTTCTTGTGTAGTTGTCACCTGTAGTGTTTAGTGTTCTTGTGTAGTTGTCACCTGCACGTGCTGAGTGTCTTGTGTAGTTGTCACCTGTAGTGTTTAGTGTTCTTGTGTAGTTGTCACCTGTAGTGTTTAGTGTTCTTGTGTAGTTGTCACCTGCACGTGCTCAGTGTTCTTGTGTAGTTGTCACCTGTAGTGTTTAGTGTTCTTGTGTAGTTGTCACCTGTAGTGTTTAGTGTTCTTGTGTAGTTGTCACCTGTAGTGTTTAGTGTTCTTGTGTAGTTGTCACCTGTAGTGTTTAGTGTTCTTGTGTAGTTGTCACCTGTAGTGTTTAGTGTTCTTGTGTAGTTGTCACCTGCACGTGCTGAGTGTTCTTGTGTAGTTGTCACCTGTAGTGTTTAGTGTTCTTGTGTAGTTGTCACCTGTAGTGTTTAGTGTTCTTGTGTAGTTGTCACCTGTAGTGCTTAGTGTTCTTGTGTAGTTGTAGCCTGTAGTGTTTAGTGTTTTGTAACCTGTACGTGTTTAGTCAGAGTTAACTCCGCCTCTTGCTCTGTCTACGATTATCGGCCCTTAGCAGAAGAAAGTACCTAGGTGTCGCTGCCTCATGGAGTTTTGTTTGATGCTTGCATTTGCGTTGAATGATATTTTCGCCGCGTTCATGGATTCTAAGAAGCTGCTAAGAAGCAAACATTTTAAAACAAAGTGTAAACAGTAAACAAAGTCAGGGTACAGTAAATCAATCCCGTGACGTCAACTGCCTGTGAAGGGGGAGCACTCATGCCACGGACTCCGGCTACAAAGGTCCATTGGTAGCATGGAATGAACAGCAATGAACAGCAATGAACAGAGAGCTGGGATGAAGTCGTAGATACTTCTCTGTCTGCTGTCATCACTTATCATCGCTGTGCAAACTCTTCTCGACTTCAAGACAGTGACACGCGTGACACCTGACACCTTCAAGACACCTGACAACATACCCACTATACACTACACACTACACACTACGCACACTATTGTCTCCAGCATGGATTTGCTCCAAGACCATAGTTCATGGCAGCAAACTCACCTGTCAGGGAAAACATGGCTGACACCAGCTAATGCCTCCACTCACAGCTGTGACTTGCACAACAACTGTAACACAGCCCTGGTGACGTCATCTAACCTATCGGTAAATCAGTTGATTGACACAACACCGGCCTCTTACATCAACCACATTTGACAGTAACATGTGACAGTAAATGTCACAATGATATGACACACACTAACATGACACTGAGTAGTATGTGACACACACTAACATGACACTGAATAGTATGTGACACACACTAACATGACACTGAGTAGTATGTGACACGCACTAACATGACACTGAGTAGCATGTGACACACACTAACATGACACTGAGTAGCATATGACACACTAACATGACACTGAGTAGCATGTGACACACACTAACATGACACTGAGTAGCATGTGACACACACTAACATGACATTGAGTAGCATGTGACACACACTAACATGACACTGAGTAGTATGTGACACACTAACATGACACTGAGTAGCATATGACACACTAACATGACACTGAGTAGTATGTGACACACACTAACATGACACTGAGTAGTATGTGACATGCACTAACATGACACTGAGTAGCATGTGACACACACTGACATGACACTGAGTAGGATGTGACACACACTAACATGACACTGAGTAGCATGTGACACACTAACATGACACTGAGTAGCATGTGACACACACTAACATGACACTGAGTAGCATGTGACACACAATAACATGACACTGAGTAGTATGACACACTAACATGACACTGAGTGATGACACACACTAACATGACACTGAGTAGCATGTGACACACACTAACATGACACTGAGTAGCGAGTGACACACACTAACATGACACTGAGTAGCATATGACACACTAACATGACACTGAGTAGCATGTGACACACACTAACATGACACTGAGTAGCATGTGACACACTAACATGACACTGAGTAGCATGTGACACACTAACATGACATTGAGTAGTATGTGACACACACTAACATGACACTGAGTAGCATGTGACACACACTAACATGACACTGAGTAGCATATGACACACTAACATGACACTGAGTAGCATGTGACACACACTAACATGACACTGAGTAGTATGTGACACACAATAACATGACACTGAGTAGTATGTGACACACTAACATGACACTGAGTAGCATGTGACACACACTAACATGACACTGAGTAGCATATGACACACTAACATGACACTGAGTAGCATGTGACACACTAACATGACATTGAGTAGCATGTGACACACACTAACATGACACTGAGTAGCATGTGACACACTAACATGACACTGAGTAGCATGTGACACACTAACATGACATTGAGTAGCATGTGACACACACTAACATGACACTGAGTAGCATATGACACACTAACATGACACTGAGTAGCATGTGACACACACTAACATGACACTGAGTAGCATGTGACACACAATAACATGACACTGAGTAGCATGTGACACACACTAACATGACACTGAGTAGCATGTGACACACACTAACATGACACTGAGTAGCATGTGACACACACTAACATGACACTGAGTAGCATGTGACACACACTAACATGACACTGAGTAGCATGTGACAGCGAGGGAAAGGGAGACGACTGGCGGGACAACAATGGTGCCGCTTACATCATCAATTAGGGTATTTCTTCGTGAAAGAAATCGTTATCGTCATTGTCAGCATCATCACCCTAAGCATCATTGCCGTCATTAGCGTCATCCCCCGTCACGTGCTGCCGATGCCTATAGTCGAGGGCTCGGTGGCGAAAGTCCTGAGCAGGCAGCCTCCCCCAGCCCGCGGCTCAGCCCCACTTGACAGTCCAAAGTTGATGGCCGACCACAAGTTGCGACACGACCTGCAGTTTCTTCTCCTTTCAGCAAAAAGTTGACGAAAAGGAAGATAACTCAGTCTGTAGGGAGATAATCCCGGTGTGTGATGCGTGAGAGCAGAAACTCTTTGTGCTCACCTCTATTTCCATCTCACGCCATGGCACCCGGGGTACCAGATCCTCGGGTGTGAGAGAGAGAGTGGGAGCCCGCGTGTCAACGTGCGCTCACCTCGCCTACCCATCGCATGACGTCAGCATTGAGCACGTGCGGGTAGACTGTTGCAGGACAAGCACGTGTCAAGCGTGCGAGGTGAAACTTTGTGTCACCGCCAGCATCTCAACCACCCGACAGCGGCGACACAAGGGTGTACATGTACCCAGACCAAGCGTCACGCTGCCAGACAACGTTCAACAGACAGGCACGCGCCAGTGACCAGCACGTCGCCATGACTACAAACACCAGACGTGTCTTGGGGGGCTGGACACGACAGGAGGAACACCTCGAGTAGCTCTACACAGAGGCGGCGTTAGGAACCGTTAGGAACACGCGGGGCCTGGGGCCGACCATCCGCGCGGGGCCTGGGTAATGGAGGACGTGTATCAACATCCCTATTGATGTGATGCCGGAAGCACTGATTTATATACAGTTAGATAGGTTGGATTAATTTCGCGAAATAACGAATGAATTAGTGTTTTAATTGTTCGTAACCGTTTGTGACAGAAGCGGTTTTTTCTTAAAGCGAAATAATATGGTGACGATAACTGAATAAACTGCTTGTTATTATTGTCGGGCTTAACGTGAAGACATGGCTTCAATAATTTGATTAATTAGAACTTAGAAGTGTTTTCTGAACGTCAATTTTTTTTGGTCACAACTTGTTTAACACAGCTAGCAATAAGTCATACAGATGACCTCGGGGCTGAAGCGCGGGGCCCCTTCGGGAGCGGGGCCTGGGGTGGATTTCATGTTCAGCGCTTAACTTACCTCCGAATAAAACCCGCAGCCCCTATTAGCTACTCGCTGGTAAGGCCAGCGCGTCCCGCGCATTTCGTGTTTCCGACTTTACCCGACAATAGCTAACTGGCGATGCAAATTTAGAACTGCGACCTACATTCTTTGTTCCGGGGGATTCCCTATTTGTGCGCATGTCCAGAAGACGTTAATATGTCTTCCGGGAAAAACAAACAGGCGTGCTCACAGATTTACTATACAACTCTATGGATGTGCTCTTTTCGCGGAACAAACTTTGTCAGCCTACTTTTTTTGTAATAATGGAGCCGACGTCTTCCAAACGCCAGCGAGGAGCAAACTGGTCCAGCAGGGAAGTACGGGCATTATTAGAGGTTTGTTCTATTATTATTATTATTCAACATCAGTTTTTAAACTTCGGTAATTGTGATTCAGTGATGTAAAAACTACTTTTTACTGATTTTATTTTAAATTATTTGGTATAAACTTAATTTCATTACAGTACTTATATTTAACTATTATTTGTATCTATTACTTTCTCTTTTTTCTATGCCATAGATAACAATATTAATATTTTAAAGCTTCGATTTCACCATTAATTATGAAGTGGTAGTGTCACAGTCATTGCTGCTCTGTGTGTTGGGGTGAGAATGGGTGGGTCGATGAGGCAAAATAAACATTTCTTTAATTCTTTTTAGCTCTTTTCGGTTACATTTTGTTTTAAAACAATACTGCATAGACATTGAACTTTTTTTCAGTTTAAGAGAGAGGTTTTTGAGATAACTCTAGTCAGCAGCTGCCCAGGTATGGTTTATTAAGAATTAACAATGAATTCAGTTTGATACCAAATGATTTTTTTCACCTTAATATACCTCCACCCCACAGGTCTCTTTGAATTAAAAGGTTCATGGTGTAGTTTTTGTCTTTTTTTTAGGAAAGAGGGGAAGATGACTAGGGGTAGTACTACATGAAAATACATCATTCTACCACCCCAAAAAAAAAATCACTGGCATGATCTGAAAGTGAATTTCATGTCTAAATGTCAGTAAATCTAATGCAAGTGTTAATAACATACAGTTGACTCATACAGCTGGTTGAATGATAGACAGTTTACAGTGCATGGCTATATCACATAAGTTGATTCAGTGAATTTATCATAAGAACAATATTTATGTTTTGCACACAAATAAAATGTACTTGTGCTCATAAAGCCATAAATTAAATTGAAAAGCAAAGGTACATAGACAATCATGAATATTTTGCTGTGCAAAAATCACTTCTTCATCACTATTGTGCATGACTGTCATAAAAGAATATTGCTATGCTTTCACTACATTAAATATTTATGCTTGTGGTTTGATGACACATTGAAAAAAAATAGTGTTGTCCTTCTCAGGAGATCCGTCATAGTGTTATGTACTATGCATCACATTACCCATGGCATGTTCCCTGTATATCTGTTTTGCACACTTTGCCATTACTATACATGAAACAATTTGGATGTTTGTTACAGATTTGCCTTCATATGCACCTGTTCCTGATGCTGGCCTAACAAAGGAAGTGTTCTCTAGTGTAGATGTCTGTGATACAAATAGTTTAAGATGTACTCTCAATATATATTCTGAGAAAATAAGTGTCAAGCAGAATTTAAGTTCAGGTCAGCTTTATGCTATACCTAACGCTGTTTGCAGAAATGACAAGTACTGTTAATAGTTTGTAATCTCAGCAGTCCTGTCCAACCTTAAATGAATTTTCAGTAGGATGCATGTGTGGGAGTGTAATGTATCTTAAGAGTGATGTACAATCTAAGATTGCATATTTTTGTGGTGCACAACTTGTGAACAAAATATTGAAACTTGCACTGGTTTTTCATTGTTGTTGTTTTGGGATGAGCAGACATTTAGAGTTGCATGCTGGAATTAATAAAGTTGATCATTCATTTTCATTGTATTTTCTGCCTGTTCCTTAACCGAGAATGTCTAATGCTGATATACTTTACTCTTCTTCAGAATTTTGCTTCAAAGTGAGTGGAAGCCTCCAACATTTATTCCAAAGAGTTGCACATGTAAAATATTGTTCAAGAAGAATATAAGATTTTAATAGCCAAGTGACAGCATTAAGAACATGTCTTAGTGATGACCGCTACTCTTGACAAACACTTGCAGAGGCCACCACATGCACTACTGTCTGCAAGCCTATGTCGAAATTTTCCCTTGTAATAATTTCATAAAGGAAACCTCATACATTTTTTTAAATGTCCTGTCCAAGAAGAACTGCATCTTTCATTTATTAAAGTTAAAAAGCATTTGCTACTTTCTAAAGAGATCTGTATGAGTGAACAGCTACTAAGTTTCATAAGAATGAAAATTTAACTATTTCTACAGTCACATAGTTCTGATATTGTGAACTCTACAGAAAAGTATAAAATTATGATATATTCACAAGAAAAATCTACTTATAAACTGGATACTAGCAGCTTGACCTGTTGTAACACATGTTGGGCCTACATCTAAACTGTTGACTATGTCTATTGTTGATGTTCTAACTTCGTTATCAAAATAGTTCTGAAATGTATAAAATTATGGTTTAACATATTTACAAGAAAAGTCTATAAACAGATTGGTTCCTGACAGCTTGGCCTGCTGCAACATGGGCTCTTTCTGTGGGAGCATCATGTTCTGAAACAGTGTCATTGATTTTATTGTAGTGATTTTCATTATTTAAATCATTGTTATGTCCAACATCATTATTGTCGCCATCATTGTCTGGCTCTCCCCGATTGAGAACACAGTCACTTCACATGCCTGATCTGTTTCCATCTTCAGACCCTAGAGACAATCCCATCTCTTTTTAGCTATGCCTGAAATACAAACATCATCACCATCTGTAGAAATTTATACTGACTGCTCGAATGTACTGCTATACCACAATGCAATAACTACATTCACTGTGATTTAAATGAACTACTAGCTGAACATATTATTGGCATTGTCATTTACAAATAGTATACACAGTACATGTAAACAGGTTTCAATCAAACCAGTATTATTTCCATATAAAACTATTCAATGTATACACATGCTGGTAAAAATATTTAAATGTGTTCAAGTCTGACTTTACTATACATAGATACAGTTAATGTGACCAGCATGAACATTTGGTGAAAACTTTGATGCAAACTCACATACCAGTTGCATGTACAGCTATGTGCTGTGTTGTATTTCCTTTCCTGCAAGGGTGCAGGATGCTGAAATGATGTCAACAATCACTCTCCTATCATGCAGCTACTGTCACCTAGCATGACCCGGTCCAATAGTCTACAGTTGCTTCCAAAGGCTTCAGACACCCTGGATGCCACTTTGCAAGCACGTTGATAAACATTAACCTGTTCAAATATATATAAATAGCAATATTAAGCTTCGGGTATATGGATTATCGATGCATCAGCCGATGACATTTTGAAATTGTTTGACATGAGCCATACTAAATATAAAACAAAACATGTTTATTAATTGTGATGATAAGAAAGTTTTGGTTAATGGTATGAGAGTGTTTTTTAATTCCTAATATCTTGGGATTGTGTAGTAGCAGTCTATTTTCTGCTTTTACAAAAATGTTTAACAGATATTAAAGTGATTAGATGTTATCTGCAAAATTTTCGAAGAGAGAACATTTTAGTCTATGGGGAAAATATTAAATGCTTGTATTTATCCTGATGTGGCATTGGAGAAGAGTCTATACTGCAACAATTTATGGTACTTCGAAAGGTTTAGTCATATGTGAATAAAAAAGGCAACTATATTGATTACAAAGTATTACCTGAACATTCAGTGAATGAAAATATTTTCCATTCACGTACTGGTGCTCATTATTTTCGCCGCCTGAATGTGGATATGCGTCCCGTCGATGTATCCAACAACACTCGGAAAAACCACCGCTGGCACAGAACTTTCCCTTCTCTCTGCCTCTCGCTAGTCGGGAAAGACGATCCATCGTCGAGCATGTCGTAGTAGCGTTTGGTCACTCTCCTCACGATGTGACATTTCTCTTCGGAAACTCCGACCAAATCGCCACACACACACATTCACGCACACGTAAAAATGATCCCGTTGCGAAGTGCAAAGCATACTCGTCTGCTTGAGGGAACATTGTTCCCTCGATTCGACATTTCCAATTCATCTTTTACCTCATAGGCAATAGACATTTTATCAACTCCACGAAATTCAAATTTCGTGTACACTTCTACATCATTGTAAAGATATAATTGTCCCTAAATATTCTGTTTCGACAAGATTTCGCCTGTTTAGCGAGAGCACAGCTACTACAGTCGCCATTTTTCTGCGCCTAATAGCCGCGTAAAGGCGGGTCCCCCCTGACCATAACTTACCCCGCGATAAGGCCGACTTATTCGCTATTAATTTCGACGTGGGAGCCACTTTTTGCGCTTAAGGGCTGATAAGCTAGTTATTCGCTGGTAAGTGGGATAAAGGCGCAACATGAAATCCAGCCCTGGGGTGGCCGCCCCATTTGCCACCCCCTAACGCCGCCGCTGGCTCTACACAGGGACTGTGACGTGCGTTCTTGGGGTTAGTCAGGGTTAGTCCAGGGTTAGGGCAGAGGTCAGTGCGGCGAGTGGTCTACCCCCAACCTCAGCATCCCAGAAAGGCAGCGTTGAGAGGTGGGGGGGGGGGGGTGAGTGCTGAATTGAGGGGAAAGACGGACAGCAAAGACAGACCTGCTTCTGCCAAATAATAGGCAGGCGATATTTATGTCATCCTGTTACCAAATGAACCAAGATGTCTGCAGCCCCCGCTATCAACTCAATCTTTCTGTGTCCTGTACACATATCTACACGGCGACGTGTATTCTCGCTGAAGGTTGGAGTATCTGGCTTCTGAAGACAACAGTCCGCGGTGTTGGCTACTAATAAGACTATAATCCCGGTGTTATCCATAGATAGGACTGCAGTACCAGTGTTATCCATAGATGAGACTATAATCCCCATTGTTATTCATAGATGAGACTGCAGTACCCGGTGTTATCCATAGACAAGACTGCAGTACCCGGTGTTATCCATAGACAAGACTGCAGTACCCGGTGTTATCCATAGACAAGAGTGCAGTACCCGGTGTTATCCATAGACAAGACTGCAGTACCCGGTGTTATCCATAGACAAGACTGCAGTACCCGGTGTTATCCATAGACAAGACTGCAGTACCCGGTGTTATCCATAGACAAGACTGCAGTACCCGGTGTTATCCATAGACAAGACTGCAGTACCCGGTGTTATCCATAGACAAGAGTGCAGTACCCGGTGTTATCCATAGACAAGACTGCACTACCCGGTGTTATCCAT
Source organism: Pomacea canaliculata (assembly GCF_003073045.1). Taxonomy (NCBI): domain Eukaryota; kingdom Metazoa; phylum Mollusca; class Gastropoda; order Architaenioglossa; family Ampullariidae; genus Pomacea; species Pomacea canaliculata. The sequence continues at coordinate 25,748,701 of NC_037599.1, read as the reverse complement.
AGACAAGACTGCAGTACCCGGTGTTATCCATAGACAAGACTGCAGTACCCGGTGTTATCCATAGACAAGACTGCACTACCCGGTGTTATCCATAGACAAGACTGCAGTACCCGGTGTTATCCATAGACAAGACTGCAGTACCAGTTATTCATAGATGAGGACTGCAGTACCGTGTTATCCATAGACCAAGACTGCAGTACCCGGTGTTATCCATAGACAAGACTGCAGTACCCGGTGTTATCCATAGACAAGAGTGCAGTACCCGGTGTTATCCATAGACAAGACTGCAGTACCGGTGTTATCCATAGACAAGACTGCAGTACCCGGTGTTATCCATAGACAAGACTGCAGTACCCGGTGTTATCCATAGACAAGACTGCAGACCCGGTGTTATCCATAGACAAGACTGCAGTACCGGTGTTATCCATAGACAAGACTGCAGTACCCGGTGTTATCCATAGACAAGACTGCAGTACCGGTGTTATCCATAGACAAGAACTGCATACCCGGTGTTATCCATAGACAAGACTGCAGTACCGGTGTTATCCATAGACAAGACTGCAGTACCCGGTGTTATCCATAGACAAGACTGCAGTACCCGGTGTTATCCATAGACAAGACTGCAGTACCCATTGTGTTATCCATAGACAAGACTGCAGTACCCGGTGTTATCCATAGACAAGACTGCAGTACCCGGTGTTATCCATAGACAAGACTGCAGTACCCGTGTTATCCATAGACAAGACTGCAGTACCCGGTGTTATCCATAGACAAGACTGCACTACCCGGTGTTATCCATAGACAAGACTGCAGTACCCGGTGTTATCCATAGACAAGACTGCAGTACCCGTGTTTATCCATAGACAAGACTGCACTACCCGGTGTTATCCATAGACAAGACTGCATTACCCAAGGTGTTATCCATAGACAAGACTGCAGTACCCGGTGTTATCCATAGACAAGACTGCAGTACCCGGTGTTATCCATAGACAAGACTGCACTACCCGGTGTTATCCATAGACAAGACTGCACTACCCGGTGTTATCCATAGACAAGACTGCACTACCCGGTGTTATCCATAGATAGGACTGCAGTACCAGTGTTATCCATAGATGAGACTGCACTACCCGGTGTTATCCATAGATAGGACTGCAGTACCAGTGTTATCCATAGATGAGACTATAATCACCATTGTTATTCATAGACAAGACTGCACTACCCGGTGTTGGCTCCAGTCACGTTAAGTATGGCGTCAGCGTGTCTGATGTAGCCTTATGATACTACCTTATGGTAGCCTTATGTCACGTGATCAAGAAGGCGGGCCTTTGTCTCGTGGACTCGCCATGGACTTGCAGGCGACCCCTTGCACTGTCTGACCCTGACCTTGGTCTTGCAGACGTCTTCACACGAGGACCTGACTAATCCACATGATGGTCCACCGTGCATCGCCTGACCTCCTGTTGAGCCAAGGCGATCATTCTCGTTAATGATCCTGGTCTCAATTCATCGCAAAATCATCATTTAACTAATTCTCTAAACTTTAATTTCTATAAAATATTGCGACAATCCGGGAAAGATGTCCATTTGTAAAGATTTTGTCTCCTTCTTCGTGTCAGATGACAACTCTTGACCAGAGTGACCATCCATCAGACATCCACCACCAACACGACCAACATTTATCCGGGGATTTCTCTAGCAGTCCTGCAGCAGCCAATCAGCGATCAGTCTCCATGACAACACGAGCGGCCAGCATGCAAGAAGCCAAGACGCTAATTGCTGCAGGGCTGTGCAAGGGGAGGCTAGCGAGGCGAGGCAGGCCGGTGGGCATTCAGACAGCCAGGCTAATCAAATGGAACACAGTCGCAAATTGCAGGGAGATAATTATAGCTCTTGGAAACGGCCAGTGATTTGCCACGCACAGGGAGAGAGGGAGAGAAGCAGAGAGGGAGAGGCAAAGAAAGGGCTGAGCTCATAAAGGGCGATAATTTACAATATTGCTCGGCACTGACAAACCCAGTCATTCCGATGGTCGGCGGGTGGCGGGTGGCGGATGAGGATAGAACTGCTCCTCCTCCTCCTCCTTACATCTGAGGTCCGGCGGGGAAGGTCACTTGGTGCCGGACCTGCTGACAGCAATGTCTTGCATATGGGAAGTGGGTGTGCACGTGCGCGCATGTCATCAGGAGAGACAGACATCGCGACCAACGTCGACTACATTCACTGTGACCTCGGACGCACCAGTCGCAGTCCCACTGTAGAGCAGTCACAGCTGCATTGTAGTGTCACAGTGTCACAGTCACAGTGTTGTGGACATCCCAGCATTCACCGCTGTTGGTGTTTGTTATGTGCGCTCGCTCGGCGTCGAGGCTGAGACGAACTTTTCTGCGTTGGAGGTCTCACCTCTCTGCCATGGTGAACTGTGCGGCTACGTGTATGAATACACAGGGTGAACTGTGAAGATAATGTATAAATACACAGGGTGAACTGTTAGGCTATATGTATAAATACACAAGGTGAACTGTGAAGATAATGTATAAATACACAGGGTGAACTGTGAAGATAATGTATAAATACACAGGGTGAACTGTGAAGATAATGTATAAATACACAGGGTGAACTGTTAGGCTATATGTATAAATACACAGGGTGAACTGTGAAGATAATGTATAAATACACAGGGTGAACTGTGAAGATAATGTATATTTATGTGAAGATGATGTATAAATACACAGGGTGAACTGTGAAGATAATGTATAAATACACAGGGTGAACTGTGAAGATAATGTATAAATACAGGCTACCTATATGTATAAATACACAGGGTGAACTGTTAGGCTCTATGTATAAATACACAGGGTGAACTGTGAAGATAATGTATAAATACACAGGGTGAACTGTGAAGATAATGTATAAATACACAGGGTGAACTGTTAGGCTATATGTATAAATACACAGGGTGAACTGTGAAGATAATGTATAAATACACAGGTGAACTGTGAAGATAATGTATAAATACACAGGGTGAACTGTGAAGAAAGTATAAATAAGGGTGAACTGTGAAAGATAAGTATAGTGAACCGATGATGTATAATACACAGGGTGAACTGTGAAGATAATGTATAAATACACAGGGTGAACTGTTAGATATATTAAATACACAGGGAACTGTGAAGAATAATGTATAAATACACAGGGTGAACTGTGAAGATAATGTAATTATGTGAAGATATGTAAAATACACAGGGTGAACTGTGAGATAATGTATAAATACACAGGGTGAACTGTTAGGCTATATGTATAAATACACAGGGTGAACTGTGAGCCTAGATATTATAAATACACAAGGTGAACTGTGAAGATAAATGTATAATACACAGGGTGAACTGTGAAGATAATGTATAAAATACACAGGTGAACTAAGATAATGTATAAATAACACAGGTGAACTAATGTATACTGTGAAGATAATGTATAATACACAGGGTGAACTGTGTGAGATATAAATACACAGGGAACTGTGAAGATAATGTATAAATACCAGGGTGAACTGTGAAGATAATGTATAAATACACAGGACTGTGAACTGTTTAGGCTATATGTATAATACACAGTGAACTGTGAAGATAATGTATAAATACACAAGGGTGAACTGTGAAGATAATGTATAAATACACAGGGTGAACTGTGAAGATAATGTATAAATACACAGGGTGAACTGTGAAGATAATGTATAAATACACAGGTGAATGTTGAAGATAATGTATAATACACAGGGTAATGTGAAATAATGTATAAATACACAGGAACTTGTGAAGATAATGTATAAATACACAGGGTGAACTGTGAAGATAATGTATAAATACACAGGGTGAATTGTGAAGATAATGTATAAATACACAGGGTGAACTGTGAAGATAATGTATAAATACACAGGGTGAACTGTGAAGATAATGTATAAATACACAGGTGAACTGTGCGGCTGCAACAGTAAAAAGCGAGGTTGCAGTTTTAAAGGGAAGGATTAAACATAAAAGGGGGACAATTACAATTAGGCTTCATATTTCAATAGAGTTATCTGAGAGATCCTGTAGGATGCACAGCTGGTCAGACAATCAGCCAACAGCCTTGACGTCCATCCTCTAGATCAGTGACGTCACAGAAGCTATAAAGAACAAGGATCTTTGTCATATGATGCCGTTACAGACAATTATCTCGTAGGAAGCTGACGTCACATGATCCCGTTAAAGACAATTATGTTGTAAGCACCTGACGTCTAGTGCAGCTAAAAAAAGAGACAATTATCCCGTAAGAAGCTGACGTCACGCGATGCCGTTAAAGACAATTATCTTGTAAGCAGCTGCACGGATCGACTGGCTCTCTCATTTTCTCCCTATTATCGAAGCAAATGGAGTTTATCGCCCATGCTACAAGCGGGTTCCCTCCCCTCCTTTTGCCGTGACGTTGAGTCTACGTCGTTTTCCTGCCGTTGTCTCACGTAACATCGACCGCTCGGTGGCACTGCTTTGTCTTAGTGACGGCCCTGTGGACCTTGTGGGCTTAGTGGCTTTGTGGGCTTAGTGGGCACATGCACTCTGGCTTCTCAGGAAAGAGTTGTTTTATTATGTGTTGTACATGAGCTGATGTTTGTGACGATGTGTGGCATGTGTCATTGTGTTGACAGATTGTGACGATGTGTGGCATGTGTCATTGTGTTGACATATTGTGACGATGTGTGCATTGTCATTGTGTTTACAGATTGACGATGTGTGGCATGTGTCATTGTGTTGACAGACTGTGTTTGTGACGATGTGTGGCATGTGTCATTGTGTTGACAGATTTGTGACGATGTGTGGGCATGTGTCATTGTGTTGACATATCTGTTGTGACGATTGTTGCATGTGTCATGTGTTGACAGACTGTTGTGACGATTGTGGCATGTTCATTGTGTTGACAGATTGTGTGACACAACTGTGTGGCATGTGTCATTTGTCGTTGACAGATTGTGACGAATGTGTGTGTCATTGTGTTGACAGATTGTGACGATATGTGGCATGTGTCATTGTGTTGACAGATTTGTGACGATATGTGCAATGGTGTCATTGTGTTGACAGTGACCATGTGTCATTGTGTTTTGAGATTGTGACGATATGTGGCATGTGTCATTGTGTGTTGACAGATGTGACGAATGTGTGGCATGTGTCATTGTGTTGACAGATTGTGACGATGTGTGGCATGTGTCATTGTGTTGACAGATTGTGACGATGTGTGGCATGTGTCATTGTGTTGACAGATTGTGACGATGTGTGGCATGTGTCATTGTGTTGACAGATTGTGACGATGTGTGGCATGTGTCATTGTGTTTGATGTGACGATGTGTGGCATGTGTCATTGTGTTGACAGATTGTGACGATGTGTTGGCATGTGTCATTGTGTGTGACAGATTGTGACGATGTGTGGCATGTGTCATTGTGTTGACAGATTGACGATGTGTGGCATGTGTCATTGTGTTGACAGATTGTGACGATGTGTGGCATGTGTCATTGTGTTGACAGATTGTGACGATGTGTGGCATGTGTCATTGTGTTGACAGATTGACGATGTGTGGCATGTGTCATTGTGTTTGACAGATTTTGTGACGATGTGTGCATGTGTCATTGTGTTGACAGATTGTGACGATGTGTGGCATGTGTCATTGTGTTGACAGACTGTTTGTGACGATGTGTGGCATGTGTCATTGTGTTGACAGACTGTTTGTGACGATGTGTGGCATGTGTCATTGTGTTGACAGGTGACGATGTGTGGCATGTGTCATTGTGTTACAGATTGTGACGATGTGTGCATGGTGTCATTGTTGACAGATGTGTTTGACGATGTGTGGCATGTGTCATTGTGTTTACAGATGTGACGATGTGTGTCATGTGTCATTGTGTTGACAGATTGTGACGATGTGTGGCATGTGTCATTGTGTTGACAGATTGTGACGATATGTGGCATGTGTCATTGTGTTGGCACAGATTGTGACGATGTGTGGCATGTGTCACAGATTGTGATGATGTGTGGCATTGTGACGGATGTGTGGCATTGTGTTGACATATGATGTGTGACATGTGTGTGTGGCATGTGTCATTGTGTCAGACTGTTTGTGACGATGTTGGCATGTGTCATTGTGTGACAGACTGTTTGTGACGATGTGTGGCATGTGTCACTGTATACAGACTGTGACTGAGTGTCATGTGTATTGTGTTGACAGACTGTTGTGACGATGTGTGGCATGTGTCATTGTGTTTGACAGATTGTGACGATATGTGGCACATTGTGTTGACAGATTGTGACGATGTGTGGCATGTGTCATTGTGTTGTCAGACTGTTTGTGGACGATTGTGGCATGTGTCATGTGTGTCAGACTGTTTGTGACGATGTGTGGCATGTGTCATTGTGTTGTCAGACTGTTTGTGACGATGTGTGGCATGTGTCATTGTGTTGTCAGACAGATTGTGACGATGTGTGGCATGTGCCATTGTGTTGTCAGACTGTTTGTGACGATGTGTGGCATGTGTCATTGTGTTTACAGATTGTGACGATGTGTGGCATGTGTCATTGTGTTGACAGATTGTTTGTGACGATGTGTGGCATGTGTCATTGTGTTGACAGATTGTTTGTGACGATGTGTGGCATGTGTCATTGTGTTGACAGATTGTTTGTGACGATGTGTGGCATGTGTCATTGTGTTGACATACTGTTTGTGACGATGTGTGGCATGTGTCACTGTATTTACAGACTGTGACTGAGTGTCATGTGTCATTGTATTGACAGACTGTTTGTCACGATGTGTGGCATGTGTCACTGTATTTACAGACTGTGACTACGAGTGTCATGTGTCATTGTATTGACAGACTGATGTTTGTCACAATGTGTCACTGCACACAGAGATTAGACTGAGAAATGAGAGTGTGGCTACATCAGTGAGCTGTTTGTAGTCCCGTAGCCAACAGGTGATGCTAAGCAGCAGGCAAGGTGGAGAGGACGGAGGCCGCCATCGTCATGCAGGTCAGGGTAGGACAGCGGGTGTCCAGCGAGCACCCGACGAACTGCTGTACAGGGAAACAAACACTGGGTCTCCAGTCTACTGCTCTGGAGGGAAATACCATGGATACAACAACAACAACAACAACAACAACAACAACAACAACAACAAAGCCCTGCAGCTAACTAACGGAGTAGAATAATCATACAATGTCAGCGGAATCTCATGTAGCAATCCTATCATAATTCTAGCCACGATCACCTGTAACAACAAGATAATGATTAACAACATTATTTCATGGCATAAAGATATCACACCAACACCATGTGACCCTAGTGCGACCGCCGTACAGTGGCACACACACACAGAATAAACTAGAAAGAAAAAGCCCAAGGAAGCACGCACGCACACACACACACACTGTCATCCAATTGTACAAGTTATACAGTTTTTCTTACCCTAATTATTTAGTACATAATGTACACGTTGATACCTACAAAACATATTCATAATGAATGACATTTTGCAGGATAAACACAGAGATAGTGATGTATGTCATCTAGGGTTTGAACTTTCCACACACTACAGTTTCTCTGTGACAATATGGCTTTCCCCTGTCTTACGTGTTTCCTCAGTAAGCAATTACAAAAGTGTTGCTGAGAGCTGTCCATCCCCACTGTCTGTCTGTCCATCCCCACTGTCTGTCTGTCCATCCCCACTGTCCGTCTGTCCATCCCCACTGTCCAACCCCACTGTCCGTCTGTCCATCCCCACTGTCCGTCTGTCCATCCCCACTGTCCGTCTGTCCATCCCCACTGTCTGTCTGTCCATCCCCCACTGTCCTTCTGTCCATCCCCACTGTCCATCCCCACTGTCCGTCTGTCCATCCCCACTGTCCGTCTGTCCATCCCCCACTGTCCGTCTGTCCATCCCCACTGTCCGTCTGTCCATCCCCACTGTCCGTCTTCCATCCCCACTGTCTGTCTGTCCATCCCCAATGTCCGTCTGTCCATACCCACTGTCCGTCTGTCCATCCCCACTGTCCGTCTGTCCATCCCCACTGTCTGTCTGTCCATCCCCACTGTCCGTCTGTCCATCCCCACTGTCCGTCTGTCCATCCCCACTGTCTGTCTGTCCATCCCCACTGTCCGTCTGTCCATCCCCACTGTCCAACCCCACTGTCCGTCTGTCCATCCCCACTGTCCGTCTGTCCATCCCCACTGTCTGTCTGTCCATCCCCACTGTCCGTCTGTCTATCCCCACTGTCTGCTGTCGGTGTAGGCGGAGCTATTCCTGTCTGCATACAGCGACTTCTTGTTGTAAGTGTGGATGGCTGCCTGTCACACTTTGCCATCATCATCCTGCGGTCCATTCCATCACTCGCGGTATTTCACTCTATCCAAGAAAAACAAGTGTAGCAGGAAATTTCAAGTCATTTGTTTACAGTTATTGTTGATTGTCCTTTCTAACGCTCTCAAAAAATCTTGAACATACATTTCAAAAATATGTGTTCCATCGTTTCTTTGTCTTGGCTACAGAAGGTACACAAGTCATTACTTGAAATGTTCATCTCCTTTAAAATAATATTTGTAGCTGGTACCCAACCTGGAATCATTTCTATTTAATTTCATGGATTTTACTTATTTTTAGAAACATCCTTTAAAGCTCAATTCACTAAAGCTAGCAGTCACTACACACACCAGCTAGCAGTCACTACACACACCAGCTAACAGTCACTACACACACCAGCTAACAGTCACTACACACACCAGCTAACAGTCACTACACACACCAGCTAACAGTCACTACACACCAGCTAGCAGTCACTACACACACCAGCTAGCAGTCACTACACACACCAGCTAGCAGTCACTACACACACCAGCTCAGCAGTCACTACACACACCAGCTAACAGTCACTACACACACCAGCTAGCAGTCACTACACACACCAGCTAACAGTCACTACACACCAGCTAGCAGTCACTACACACACCCAGCTAGCAGTCACTACACACACCAGCTAACAGTCACTACACACACCACCTAACAGTCACTACACACACAATAATAGTCTAATAGTCTAATAGTCACTACACACACCAGCTAACAGTCACTACACACCAGCTAGCAGTCACTACACACACCAGCTAGCAGTCACTACACACACCAGCTAACAGTCACTACACACACCACCTAACAGTCACTACACACACCAGCTAACAGACACTACACACACCAGCTAACAGACACTACACACACCAGCTAACAGTCACTACACACACCAGCTAACAGACACTACACACACCAGCTAATAGTCACTACACACACGATCTAACAGTCACTACACACACCAGCTAACAGACACTACACACACCAGCTAGCAGTCACTACACACACCAGCTAACAGACACTACACACACCAGCTAACAGTCACTACACACACCAGCTAACAGACACTACACACACCAGCTAACAGTCACTACACACACCAGCTAACAGTCACTACACACACCACCTAACAGTCACTACACACACAATAATAGTCTAATAGTCTAATAGTCACTACACACACCAGCTAACAGTCACTACACACACCACCTAACAGTCACTACACACACAATAATAGTCTAATAGTCTAATAGTCACTACACACACCAGCTAACAGTCACTACACACCAGCTAACAGACACACCAGCTAACAGACACTACACACCAGCTAACAGACACTACACCATCACCAGCGACCCGCACCTCGCCCAGCCGCACGTGCATCTCGCCAAGTAGCCTCATTAGCTGCGCTGTGACTTTGCACTGCAGCCTCGAGGACTGATGAAGAAATCAATAAATCGCTATGGGGAGGCGATGACTGCCTGCTTGTCTCCAGACTCCGGGGAGACTAGGGGAGGGGGAAACAAAGCAGACAGACAGGACAAGGCATCGGGATGTGGACAGGGATGTAGGTGACTGCTGGAGCACTCAGTGTGTACTTTAGTGTAGCATGGAATCTTATACACTATACTGTGTGTACTTTAGTGTAACATGGAATCTTATGCACTAAGCTCTGTGTACTTTAGTGTAACATAGTATGTGGACAGATATGTACCTGACTGCTGAAACACTCAGCTGTGTACTTTAGTGTAGCATAGTCATGGAGTCTTACACACAGCTGTGTACTTTAGTGTAACATGGAATCTTATACACTAAGCTCTGTGTACTTTAGTGTAACATAGTATGTGGACAGATATGTACCTGACTGCTGAAACACTCAGCTGTGTACTTTAGTGTAGCATAGTCATGGAGTCTTACACACAGCTGTGTACTTTAGTGTAACATGGAATCTTATACACTAAGCTCTGTGTACTTTAGTGTAACATAGTATGTGGACAGATATGTACCTGACTGCTGAAACACTCAGCTGTGTACTTTAGTGTAACATGGAATCTTATACACTAAACTCTGTGTACTTTAGTGTAACATACTCATGGAGTCTTACACACTAAGCTCTGTACTTTAGTGTAACATGGAATCTTATGCACTAAACTCTGTGTACTTTAGTGTAACATAGTCATGGAGTCTTATACACTAAGCTCTGTGTACTTTAGTGTAACACAGTCACGGAATGTTTGGGTCTCTCGCGTGTTGTCAGTGGTCACTTTTGAAAGGCAGTCAACAAGCTAATTGTCATTTCAAGATAATTTGATAAGGTTGTGGCTCGAGTGATTTACGATTGACAAACACTAAAGCCAATCAACCAGAGAGTTATTTCTGACAAACACTAAAGCCAATCAACCAGAGAGTTATTTCTGACAAACACTAAAGCCAATCAACCAGAGAGTTATTTCTGTCAAAGCTGATTCCGTCAGAGGTCTGTTCTTAGCTTGTAGTTTTAATATTTTATTTTAAGTGGAAGGCGGATACAGCGGTGAATGTAGGATTGTGTACATCATTGCTATGGATACTAGCTTTAGTCATGGCAGATGTATTTGCTGTTCATGTGTGGGCCGACTGTGGGCCGACTGTGGGCCGTCAAGACACGAGGCTGGGGGAGCTTTGGCCACAGAACTAGCGTGGGAGACGCCCCCTGCACCTCGCGGCGAGTGAGTGCGTGCAGACGTCACCGTGGAGACGGCCCCTGAAGGCGGGGGGGTCGATGGCGACGGTGCACCTGGGCTAACGATGGCCCCCGGGCCTCCGGATGCCGCCATCTTCGGCACGCGCCCGCCGCGGCCATATTTCCCTCAACCTACGTCACGGCACGCGCCGACAGTTCCGCACCGAATGGCTGAAGAACAAGTTTGATTGGCTGCTGCCCACCTGCATCCGGAGAGACTTCCAGAAGAAAGAGAGGTCATGGTTTCTGGGAGACAAGGGAATCGATGGGCCCCTGGTCACGTGACGCTTTACGTCACGACCGCGCTTATGCTGGACGCTGGCAGCCAAAAGCTGACGGAGTCGCCCCCCCGCCCCCCCCCCCCCCCCCACCCCCTTGAAATAATTGCGGAAAAATCTTCCCCCCACCCAACCACCCCATCCTCCCCTCTACCCAAAAAGCAAAGGCCGGTGAGAAAATAAGCCGGCAGGGCACCTGTCCAAACGGCGTCCCGGGAAATAGCCCGGATGCTGAAAAAGAACACCCTCTAGTGTCACACTGTATCGCCTGACAGAAGGGGAAGTAATCGAAAAACCGATTATTACAGATTACGGACTTGCATCCACGGTAGCCTCGTCACAAAGACCTCTCGCAAAACACTTGTCCGTCACAGTGTGGCTATTGATCATAAGGCTAGCTGACGGCTTTTCTCGTGCGTTTGCGAGAGGTGACGTCAGCAGCAGACTCACCAGGCACGTCACCCTTGGCCACGTCGTCTGTCCACTCTCTCGGAACTTTTAACTCAATCTTTTTCTGGAATGTTCTTGTAGCCACATCTTCGTCCTGGAAACTCCTTTCCTGCTCATCGCTCTCATCGTCTGATCCTCACATCGTCAGTCCTACCTCTGTGACGTTCGTTTCCTTCTTTTGTTATTCGAGGTCAGAGCAGACCGCTGTACGCACGCTTCCTTACGAACCGCATCCACAGCTGTCTGCCGTTGTCACGTGGCCAACCCTGTCACGTGGCCAACCCTGTAACTTGTACAACCCTGTCACGTGGCCAACCCTGTCACGTGACCAAATACAAATTCCATGTTGTTGTAAGAGGACTTGAAACAAACGCTTTCTAGATGTTTCCCAACACTGTGAACGTCACCAGCACCACAACAGCCAAGAAGGAACTACTCATAAATGCGCTGACTCGGATGTTGAGCTTACTGAACACCCACGATACGACAGGAGGTGCGGCGATGAACATCAATGAACACACGATACGACAATGAACATCAATGAACGCCTCCATCACTTGTTATGTGATTGGCGCACGACCTTCTGTGTCTCATCGCCCACGTCATAGTCGGACAATACAGGCGTGACTTTGACGTCATCAGTGTGTACTGATAATGACAAAATACAGGCGTGACTTTGACGTCATCAGTGTGTACTGTGGATGTCCAGCGTGACGCTGTATACCATGAGTACATAAACCTGTGACTGCTGACAACGTTCCTAGTCATGAATTACATCAGATTGCGGCTGTGTCAAATATTCTAGACACGTGTGATACATGGCTTGTGACACACGTGTGATACATGGCTCGTGACACATGTGTGATACATGACGTGACACACGTGTGATAATGGCTCGTGACACATGTGTGATACATGGCTCGTGACACACGTGTGATACATGGCTCGTGACACGTGTGATACATGGCTTCGTGACACACGTGTGATACATGGCTCGTGACACACGCGTGATACATGGCTCGTGACACACGTGTGATACATGGCTCGTGACACATGTGTGATACATGGCTCGTGTTAAGGTTTTGGAAGAAGAGACACGTCCGACTGCTGACAGCTTGCATGTCTTCACTGATATTCACTGATGTGACATTTGATCGCCTGCATTTCACCTGCGTAGAAAGTCTATTATTCGTCGTTTCACATGCGTAGAACAGAACGGTGTATTAGTTGTTGTGTCAAGTGACGTGGCAGGACCACAGCAGATGTGAAGCGTGGTGATGGCGAGTCTCTAAGTGATTCTGAGGCCAGCCCAGTCGGTACACTAACTGAGAGACGTGACTATACGGCTAGCCCAGACACGTCACAAGCCGTAGCTCGTATCGACCACAACAACGTTACACGATTTTCCCTTTAAAGCTCCCCCCACACCCCCTACAACACCCCCTCCCTCTTTAGCTGCGAGTGGAATGGCGCTGAGTGACTTCCCTTGTACAGGTGTGGTGAGCACACAGAGTGACTGCCCCTGTATAGTGGTGAGCACCCAGAGTGACTGCCCCTGTATAGTGGTGAGCACACAGAGTGACTGCCCCTGTATAGTGGTGAGCACACAGAGTGACTGCCCCTGTATAGTGGTGAGCACACAGAGTGACTGCCCCTGTATAGTGGTGAGCACACAGAGTGACTGCCCCTGTACAGGTGTGGTGAGCACACAGAGTGACTGCCCCTGTATAGTGGTGAGCACCCAGAGTGACTGCCCCTGTACAGACGTCAGTTTTATGTGAGGTCAGCGCCAGCTGTGTGTCGCCCCGCAAGAACAGCGCTGACACCTGTGAGTACAGACAGCGACACCTCCTGACTCTCCGGCTCCGCTACCTTTGTGTATCTTTCTTTAGTATCACGTGTCTTTGTACGTGTGTGAGTGTGTGCGTGTGTTTGTGTGTGTTTGTGTGTTTGTGTGTTTCTGTGTGTGTCTACGTGTCTATGTGTGTGTTTGTGTGTTTGTGTGTGTGTACGTGTATCTTACTCTAACCATTGTATGGTGTCTGTCTTCTCTAAAATCATTTTAGTCGCGTCTGTAAGCCGACATATACTTCTGTCTCTGTCTCTGTCTCTGTCTCTTTGTGTGGGAGAGAGGGACTGGGTGTGGAAGCACAATGTTTGAGGCGAACAAACACAGTTTCTATGCATCATTAAGACAGTTCCGGCAAGAGCAGCAACTCGCATCACAAAGGGAAGTCACTGCATCGTTCCCGCAGACATGTCATCGCCATTCAGGGGAAAACATGTGACTGTGTGTGACAGACGACAGGCGGACATTGATGCCACACTCTACATGTGACTGTGTGTCATTGTGTACTGTTGCGTGTGTGCGTGTGACCATGCGTGTGTGTGTGTTTGTGTGCGTGCCACTGCGTGTCTGTGGCCGACTATGCGTCTGTGTGCGTCTGTTGGCTTACTTGCAAGGGTGGCCTGACATTACTAGGTGTGACGATACAATAGGAGATGAAGGTAGAGGCCTGTCTCTGTCTCTGGCCTCAGCCTCGCGCCGTTTCTGTCTCAGACACACGTCACGTGAGAGTGGAGCACCGGCCAGCGATCGTCGCTAAAGTCAGTCATCAGCGAGGTCAGCTCTAAGCACCGGGTCAGGGTCAGAAGAAATTTTGCTTTGATGAATCGTTTATTCTTTCAGTCAGTCGTCCCTTGACCGCCACCTGTGGTTGGGGGGATCACGTGATAGACTAGCAGCTGACAGGCCGCCATCTTGTCTATTGTGGGCGGTAGTCAGCAGGTCCTGTACAGGACGACCTGTCCAGTCTCAGACCTTCGTCAGTCAGTTCCTCCTCTGATCACCGCGGCGTCCACTACCAGGGTGCCTTGAAGGACAGTCTTCGACAGGGTGTCGTGCTGGGTCACGTGACCACAGACCAGCTGTCGTCACTTGACTGTTGATAGTAGAGGTTCCTTGGGTCCTTCCACTGTGACATCTTTCAATGCAATCACAGAAAGGTAAACTGTCATCATTATGCGCAGGATGTTAATGCGTGTACTAAATCACCAAGCTATAAAGAATACACATACACACATATGATGATACTGCCCTAGAACACACATACATACACATACATACACATACATACACATACACACATATATCTGTGATGTGCGTGTGCGTGTGTACTCACCAAGTGAATTTTCAACAGTGCACAATGAAGAAGAGGATGTCAGTTGCAAATAAACAGTGGACGATTCTGTGAAATAAGATCAACCATATTATTAAAACTAGCAGACAAGTCCTTTTTAAAAGTTTAACAACATAACACTGGTTGAAAGTTTTAAGAAATAAGTTAAAGACCCACCTTTAGTTTATTCCTTGTTACTCCTCTAGGAGTATAAGGGCGCCAGCGGACCCGGTATAGGGCAGCCCCCTACAGTTGGGTCCAGGTGGTTCCCACGTCCTTTGTCTCGCTCTTTACTCTTCTTTTCCAAGTTTGCCTCGGTCTCCCAACTCTCCACTTCCCACGAGGGTTCCAGTCAAGTGCCTGCCTGGCCATGGTGTCAGCTGGTTTGTGCAGGGTGTGTCCTACCCAGCCTTATTTGTGCTTTTTGATGTCCTGTCACCACAGGGGCCTTCTGGTTGGTTCTTGTCCACAGGCTGCTGTTGGAGATCTTTTCAGGCCATCTTATTCCCAGAATATGGTGTAGGCATCGGTTGATAAAGGTCTGGAGCTTGTTGTTGATGGTGTTTGTGGTGTCCAGGTGTCAGAACCATACAGTACGACTGCCTTTACATTGGTGTCGAAGCTGCGGGTCTTACGGCTGAAGGACAATGCTCGGGAGTTGCAGGTGGGCGTAGGCTGTTGAAAGCTTGCCTGGCCTTGTTGATGCGGCTTTTGATGTCATCCGCTGTCTTACGCCGGTCTTCATTACAAAAGGTTCAGTGAGTTTTGAATTGTGAATAACTTGGCAGGACGAGTCTTCAGGTATGACAACACTGCTTGCCGCCAACACCACACCAGGCAATGTTGTGAGTGGTTCACTGGCGGGACACACCACAGCGCTCGTTGATCCCAGGTGCAAATCACGGACATTGCTAACGGCTGGCTTTTGGAGGCTGAAATGTAGGTTTATATCGCCTGTATCTACTAATATCTAAAAAAATCCCACAAGCCATTCAGGTTGGTCTTTAAATGACATAATTAGGACAATATACAACTTCTTTGTGTCTGCACGTTTCTTCTGGAAACTTCTTTGTCCTGTTCCTCTGGAATGTAGCTTTGCACTGTAGCTTGGACGTACATTTGCATGACACCTTTCGTTTGCACGTCTGCTCACAGCGGTTAGTTCAGGGGTTGGTAGTTAGACCTTGACATTCCTATTGACAAGTTATATATATAGTTATATATAGAGAGTTATATATATATAGAGAGTTATATATATGTAGAGTTTTATATATATATAGTTATGACTAGTCTGCCACCATAACGTTTAATAGCTAGTGAAAGCTACTCACCACAGTGTAGACCTTAAGTACTCACCTGAGTAAACTAGTCATTCATTTGTTGACGATGACTTTGTAAAGCTTGTGTTCACTGCTCGCTGTCTTCTCAGCCAATGGCGATGACTTCTTTGTGTAAATTGTAAGGCGTCGTCTGTCACTTGGACGTTTGATCAATAAAACATCGCCTGGCAGTGGACAAGACAAACACTGCAACATGAGGTGTGTGGAGGCGCGTGAAGCTCAGCGGAGCTCTCCACTCACAATGTGACGTCAACCACCCAGCTGCACTGAGCCGGCACCCAGCTCTGTTGAAAGTCGAGGTTCCTCGTGTCCTACGAGTGCGGCCATCTTGTATCGTACAAAGTCGTTGGTTGTGTGTTCTCTGTATGAGATCCGGAGCAGCCTCCTCAGCCACTTGGTCTCCAAAGTCTGGATCCTCCTGTCCGTCTCGGCGAGCAGAGTCACGTGTCACATCCGTAGAGCAGGACGGACACTACCAGGCTTGTACAGCTTGTACTTGTAGTCACCTTATCTGATGGCTATGCCAGTCCTATCCAGTCTAGCCATTGCCGCTGTTGCTGTCGCCATCCTGATGTGGGTATCTGGGTGGAGCTGCGTCCGTGGAGAGGGTGGCTCCCAAGTACTCGAAGCTGTTGGAGCCTGTCCGCCGTTCACAGAGATCTCTGCTTTGTCACTGCCACTGACACAACTTTGGTCTTGTCAGTGCTAGTCTCCATTCCATGTGAATGTGAACTGTCTGTCAGTCTGTGGGTGAGGTCTTGCAGGTCTGTGTCAGTGTCTGTGTCAGTGTCAGTGTCTGAGTCAGTGTCTGTGTCAGTGTCAGTGTCAGTGTCTGTGTCAGTGTCTGTCAGTGTCAGTGTCTGTGTCAGTGCCTGTGTCAGTGCCTGTGTCAGTGTCAGTGTCAGTGTCTGTGTCAGTGTCTGTGTCAGTGTCTGTGTCAGTGTCAGTGTCTGTGTCAGTGTCAGTGTCAGTGTCAGTGTCAGTGCCTGTGTCAGTGTCTGTGTCAGTGTCAGTGTCTGTGTCAGTGTCTGTGTCAGTGTCTGTGTCAGTGTCAGTGTCAGTGTCTGTGTCAGTGTCTGTGTCAGTGTCAGTGTCTGTGTCAGTGTCTGTGTCAGTGTCAGTGTCAGTGTCTGTCAGTGTCAGTGTCAGTGTCTGTGTCAGTGCCTGTGTCAGTGTCTGTGTCAGTGTCAGTGTCAGTGTCTGTGTCAGTGTCAGTGTCAGTGTCTGTGGCAGTGCCTGTGTCAGTGTCTGTGTCAGTGTCAGTGTCTGTGTCAGTGTCTGCTAACAGGTCTGTCGTCTGCCAAGCGTAGGTTGCAGATCGGTCTTCCATCAACTGAGATGGAGTATGATGGTCGTGGAGAGATTCGAGCACGATGTTCTCCGATAGTTGATTTCGTGAAGGAAAATAACTTTTCACAAATAAGTACAACCAAACTGAAGTTGTAAACATGTTCAGGAAGGTCTACAAAGCCCTATACAACAGATTCTGCCAATCGCTACGATGTCCTTTGTGCTGGCCGCATGTGTACTAACCAAGGGCCGCGAGGTTGACATGTCTGTCACACACTGTTACTCGCTGTTACATCTTTGCTGACTTCAGAGAAGAAGAAGGAAGACAAAAGTTGTTAATGTTTGTGGCCAGCTGCCTTTTATAAAATCACAGCTTCACACCTCACTTCCTGTGAGCAACATTCTGGTCACATTGAGCCTGACGATGATACATTACCATGGACACTGACAGTTGTCACAGATGATCTCATTCTAGTAGCTACAAGATGACTGAGTCTGTGTGAGTGTGTGTCCACACTGTGCGCGTATATGTGTATGTGTGTGTATGTGTGTATGTATGTGTAGGCATGTGTATATGTATGTATGTGTGTATGTAGGTGTGTAGGCATGTGTATGTATGTATACATGTGTATGTGTATTTGTATGTATGTGTGCAGGCCTATCCTCGCCTGACAATATCTCTCCAGTTTGTCTCTACATCTATGTTTCGTTGGCTTTGTGTCTGTCTGTTCCTTTGTCTGGATGTGGGTGGATGCAAGTGTGTTTGCATGTGAGTCTCTACGCTTTAGTGAGCAGCTTGAGTAGTCAGCGCTGGAGTCGCCATCTGTACTCACTGAGCGGAAAGACGAGAGCCTTGCTGAGCACTTGTCTGTGGCCTTATCATCGATTTTGTATTGGGGCACTTGGCTGATTGCATGGCGGCCACCACAACTGGGGCAAGGCGAGACCTACACAGTCTGCGAGGCACAGTGTGTGAAGGAGGGAGGACATATCAGAGAAGAAGAACAAGTGAATGAAGATAAATTCTTTTGGAGGGCAAGCAGTTATGTCGGATGTGAAGGAAATAGGAAAAGGGAAACAACGAGGAAAGCAAAGATTAAGCACCGACAAGTATAATGTCAAACTATTAAATATACAACAAGACACTGTCTTAGAGAATCAAGTAGGTGATATCACAAAATACTGTCACACAGTCAAGTAGCTGATATCACAAAATACTGTCACACAGTCAAGTAGCTGATATCACAAGATACTGTCATAGAGTCAAGTAGCTGATATCACAAGATACTGTCATAGAGTCAAGTAGCTGATATCACAAGATACTGTCTCACACAGCCAAGTAGCTGATATCACAAAACACTGTCACACAGTCAAGTAGCTGATATCACAAAGCACTGTCATAGTGTCAAGTAGCTGATATCACAAGATACTGTCATAGTGTCAAGTAGCTGATACACACTGTCTCACACAGCCAAGTAGCTGATATCACAAAGCACTGTCATAGTGTCAAGTAGCTGATATCACAAAGCACTGTCATAGTGTCAAGTAGCTGATACAGTGGGAAACCTTGTCTTCACTTGTCCTCACCTACTTTATCTACCTACATAGTCAAAGCTAAATATATATCTCCTTTCAGTTTCTTGTTAGAGAAGGCTGGCAGTGCTGGGTGGCTGAGGTCATACATTGCTTTCAGTTGGTGACATTTGCTAGGTTACCTGCCCTTGTCTGTGTGCTTTCTTGTGCTAAATGTTTTGCCTGTCAACTTTATTTATCTCTTCATTTGAATTCCGTTTGTTGATGCATTGCAAGATGTCAGGGTAATCCGTAATCTGAAGCCCGAGGCTAGCATGCGGATTAAGAAATAAGAAATTTATATATAACTGAAAGATAAGCGTGCAAACATAACAAATTGCAAATAAACAACTGCAATAAGTATACTAATATTGACAAACAAAACAAGCGTCAATTAGCATAGAAGATAAGCAACAATGTAAGTGTGCAGCTGGAATGACACAGACATGCTATCTTCATCACCTGTCCTGTGTTATGACATGTTACACTCCCGTGTTCTCTGTATTGTTACAATGTTACACTCCCGTGTTCTCTGTATTGTTACAATGTTACACTCCCGTGTTCTCTGTATTGTTACAATGTTATACTCCCGTGTTCTCTGTATTGTTACAATGTTACACTCCCGTGTTCTCTGTATTGTTACAATGTTGCACTCCCATGTTCTCTGTATTGTTACACATGTTGCACTTCTGTGTTCTCTGTATGACATGACACTCTCATGTTCTCTGTATTGTTACAATGTTACACTCCCGTGTTCTCAGTATTGTTACAATGTTACACTCTCATGTTCTCTGTATTGTTACAATGTTACACTCCCATGTTCTCTGTATTGTTACACACATTAACTCCCACATGTTCTGCACATAATTACACATGTAGCACTGCCTTGTTCTCTATATTGTTACAATGCTACATCGCCATGTTTCATGTAATATTACACATGTTACACTCCCATGTTCTGTGTTGCTATGCTTGTTACACTCCCGTGTCCTTTATAAAGACATGTGCTTCACACATGTGATATTATCTACTGCTGTCGTGGAATCCTTGTTTAGTTTGTGGTGACACACAGGTGACATGTCCGTGAAAGCTCGTAGCTTGTGCTACAACTGCTCAGTGACAGCAGCCTCCTGGCTTTGCATCTCCTGACAGTGTCAAGGTCACCACACCAACTGTCACACAAGTCCTGGCTGCTGGACTCACTCACTCGGCCTCTCGACAACGACTTGAAGCTAGCCGACGTCTCTCCCCCCCTCGTCATTGACCTTCTGACCTACAGCATCATCAGCCACTCTGTGGTCTGTACGTGTGTGTGTGTGTCTCAGGGTGGACCAACCATCCAGTCAGCATCATCAGCAGACTGGGGGGAGGGAGGTGTCTACTGGCAGGATTTCTGTTTCCATGGGGAGGAGGATGCGAGGTTATTACATGGCCCGCGCGTGACAGCCATGAATACAGGGAATACAGGGAGCGGCAGACGAAGCCAGACCTCCACTGATTGCCGCGGCCATCGGCCACCTCGCGCCTCCCCGGGCGCCGGCATCACTGGAACCTTTAGTGTAGCCAGGGACGGCCGTGTGTGTGTGTTTGTGCGTGACACTGTTCTCTCTCTGGTTCAGTCTACCCCAACTCTACATCTCCCTCACACTTTCTCACACATACTCTAACTCACACTCTCACTCTCTTACACACACACTTTCCTACACACACACTCTCTCTCACACACACACACACTCTCTCTTACACACACACTCTCTCTCCTACACACACTCCCTCACACTCTCCTACACACTACCTCGCACACTCTCAAGGATTTTGTCTTTTTCCTCTCGTGATATCAAATGATCAACTTTAGCGACCTCTGGCTACCGCCATGACAGTTTCTGTATTTTTAGACTTTACATCTGTCAACATTTTACTGCAATTTCTGATAGGTGATCACGTGACATTTTCCTGACGATGTGATCCAGGTTTCTGAATTTTAATGTGGTCTTGTCACATGACTCTCCCATCTGTACGTCTGTCTCACCGACATCTGTCTATGGATGCCATCCGGCAGAAGACCGACCTGCCATCCCACCAACTCAGGGGACACTCAAGGCTTGTGATAAGGCTGTGGCGACGGTCAAACGTTTCAAAACTATATTTAGTTACAATGACAGAGCGACACAGGAGAAATAAAGGATTCTTTTCTCACTAATTACACTTATTAGCACTGTGTCGCTTGCCGATGTTTATAAACATTGAACAACTCCTGTGAAGTCGACCCTTGTGTCCTTCCGCCGTGTAACCACGATAGCTTCCCGAGACGGTGAAGCAGACGAGTCTCCTTATGACGTCAGTCTCCTTATGATGTCACACACACACAGGAAGTGTCTGTATCTGTCATTGCGAAGATTTGACGTCATCTGTTTACTCTATGACGCACTCTGTGTGTCAGGCTGTAAGACTCTGTCTGTCGGAAACTGATGACAAGACAATTTTAATCTTTTTCTATCTTTTCGTGGCAGTCGGGTGCAGCACGTTCTCGAGGCATGGTTGTCACCATGGAAACCACACGTCATAGGGTCACGTGACGGAGAACGAGATAGTGGAAGCGAAAAAAGAGTCCCGTGTAATTTCTGTTATAAAACACAACATTCTACTAAAAACCTTCAACGTTGTCCACATGAACACACCTATAAATAGACGAGATTCACATTTATCTGCTCTGTACGCCACTGTAAGCAGTTTTATTTTGCCTTTACAATCCCTTTCAGGGACACAGGCACAGGAATGTTGTCTGCTGGGTAATGTTTGTGTTTGTGCGGAGAGCTGGGATTGGCGAGGTTACCACACTATACAAGCTGACATCTATACAATAATACAAGCTGACATCTTTATAAGTAATATATACAAGCTGACATCGTTATAACTAATATATACAAGCTGAATCATGGTAAGTAATACATACAAGCTGACATCTTAATAAGTAATATATACAAGCTGACATCTGTACAATAATACAAGCTGACATCTTTATAAGTAATATATACAAGCTGACATCTTTATAAGTAATATATTCAAGCTGACATCTTTATAAGTAATATATACAAGCTGACATCTTTATAAGTAATATATTCAAGCTGACATCATCATTGACAGCCAAGAACTCATGCTTCTCGGACACGCTTTGTGTGCGGGTTTTTCTGTCTTGTTTCTGTCTTGTTAATGTCTTGTTTCTATTGTGTTTCTGTGTTGTTTTGTGTTGTTGATGTCTTGTTTCTGTTGTGTTTCTGTCTTGTTTCTGTCTTGTTAATGTCTTGTTTCTGTTGTGTTTCTGTGTTGTTTTGTGTTGTTGATGTCGTGTTTCTGTCTATTAATGTCTTGTTTCTGCTCTGTTTCTGTCTTGTTGGTGTCTATTGATGAGCACCTTGAGGTCAGTTTGTTGACAGACAGCGGACTGTACTGGTGTGTACATTATGTAGGTGTTGTGTCTGTCTTACCTTGTCTGTCCTGCCTTTCTCCCGAGTGCAGTGCCAAGTACATTGACTTGATGATTAATAACTGTCACTGGCAGGACGGAAGGACGGTTAGGTGGCCGCACGCAGACGTTGAGAGCTGTGAGATGAGGGGGTGGGAGGGGTGGGAAGGGGAGAGAAAACTGATTGAAGACTGGGACACGAGGTGGCCTCCCTGCTCCCGGGGGAAGTCTTACATCTTGGGTCTAATCAGCGCTGGGTGTTTGCTTTGGCGGGGCCTGCAGCGCTTCTTGTTGCAACCAATCAGACGGCGCCACGCTCCATTCCATCATCAGTGGGGGCGGGGTGTGTGTGTGTGGGGGGAGAATCTGCATAAGGTGGTCAGGAACATTCTGTAGTACAGACAATCCCGTGATGGTGCCTCTAGTGCTGACTACCTGCATCCTCTCCCTACAGTTGATGTCTTCATTACTGGCCGCAGCTCGTGCGCTTATTCCGGGTACATCGCGTGTTGTTGTGAACAGCCATGGCGTTCATTAGGTTAATTACCGGGTGACAACCAGGCTTCTTATTAACAGTGGTAAATGGCGTCAGGGTTACTGTACAAAACATCTTTATTAATCATTTTCAGCAACATTTTTGTCTGCCAATGTTACGAAATATAAGCAGACAGAAAAACAAGCAAGCAAGCAAACAAACAAGCAAACAAGCAAGCAAACAAACAAACAATCAAGCAAACAAGCAAGCAAACAAACAAGCAAGCAAGCAAGCAAACAAACAAACAAACAAGCAAGCAAACAAACAAACAAACAAGCAAGCAAACAAGCAAACAAGCAAGCAAGCAAACAAACAAATAAACAAGCAAGCAAACAAACAAACAAACAAGCAAGCAAGCAAACAAACAAACAAGCAAGCAAGCAAACAAACAAACAAGCAAGCAAACAAACAAGCAAGCAAGCAAACAAACAAACAAACAAGCAAGCAAACAAACAAGCAAGCAAAAACAAGCAAGCAAGCAACAAACAACAAGCAAGCAAGCAAGCAACAAACAAACAAACAAGCAAGCAACAACAAGCAAGCAACAAACAAACAAACAACAAGCAAGAAGACGGACTACTCCAGCAAGGGAGCCCTGTGTGAGGACTTCACTCAAAGTCGTGGTGTCCATGATGTGCTTGTGCACGTGGACTGACGGCGGAGTGGACTGGGGCGACTCTCATCCTCCTCCTGTCTCCGCCGCTGTCGTCACATTCCTGTCGAAGTGGATGACAGTCGTCGGCTATAATGGTGGTCAGCTTGTTGTACACAGACTTGTGACATGGTGTAGCGGTTACACTTTGTCTTCCTTGTAATGGCGAGAAATGGCGGCTGTATCAGTGGTTACAGTTCCCATCCTTCACTTTTAATGCAGTTTGTTTAATGCCAGAGTTTATATCCTCCCGTTACACTACAGGTTGTCACGTTAGACTGTATGTACGTCCTGTTGTTACATGTTACACTACAGTTATATCACGTTAGACTATATGTACGTCCTGTTGTTACATGTTACACTACAGTTATATCACGTTAGACTGTATGTACGTCCTGTTGTTACAGTGGATGTCCTCATGTTACACTACAGTTATATCACGTTAGACTGTATGTACGTCCTGTTGTTACATGTTACACTACAGTTATATCACGTTAGACTGTATGTACGTCCTGTTGTTACAGTGGATGTCCTCATGTTACACTACAGTTATATCACGTTAGACTGTATGTACGTCCTGTTGTTACAGTGGATTCCTCATGTTACACTACAGTTATATCACGTTAGACTATATGTTATGTCCTGTTGTTACAGTTTACGTCATGATGCTACACTATATGTTCTCACGTTAGACTATATGTTATGTCCTGTTGTTACATGTTACACTACAGTTATATCACGTTAGACTATATTTTATGTCCTGTTGTTACAATGGATGTCCTCATGTTACACTACAGTTATATCACGTTAGACTATATGTTATGTCCTGTTGTTACAGTTTACCTGACACATACACAAAGTACATGACAGTCCTATATGTCAGTCTGCTGGAAATGTCTGTCAATCTGTTGGTAATGTCTCTCCATCTCATAAGGTGTCTTGAAATTCGTGCACTCTTGTCACTCAAGATGACTGCCACATCCCGCAGCATCGCCATCGCCATCGCCATCGCCATCGCCACCACAAGAAACTCTACTACGACTATTTCTACACACTGTCTGGTGGCTGCGTTAGAACTACGCATGCGCTGTGAGGAAAGTGATGATACAACACTGGGAGTCTCAGCCCCGGGAGTGCCACTGACTGCCACTGACTGCCACACAACACAGCTGGGAGTGGCACTGACTGTCACACAACACAGCTGGGAGTGCCACTGACTGCCACTGACTGCCACAATGCACCGCTGCACTGAGGTCAGAAGCTGCAGCACGTCCATGCTGTGGGTCTCACGAGACGCGCCATCATTTATTCATGCGAGGCTTTGCGAGGTGCGCGTGCACGTGCAACACGTCATCACAGCGCTGAGTGACACCACACTCGCCTCCTCTCTTTACCCGTTTGTGCGCGCGCGTGTGTGAACGTGAGTGTGTGTGAGAGTGAGAGTGTGTGTCATGTGAGTGTGTAAGAGTGTGTGCGTGCGTGAGTGTCTGAGAGTGTGTGCGTGCGTGTGTGTGAATGTGAGTGTGTGTGAGAGTGTGTCACGTGTGAGAGAGTGTGTGTCTGTGAGTGTGTGCGTGCGTGTTTGTGTGTGTGTGTGCGTGTGTGGGTGTGGGTTGGTGGGTCTGTCACCTTGACAACCAGCGGGGGAAGACTGTTGATGCCAGGAAGCCAGCCCACGCTCGGTTCCACCTCTGTACTGTAGCAGCTCCTGACGGAGTTTCGCGTGTAGTTACAAGTCCGCGGCCTACTTCAAGCGATGAAAAGACAATAAATAACAAGAAAATAAAACAAATGACTCAAACACTAAACTGCCCCCCCCCCCACCGCTTCATTAACGGCAGACAACTCCCCGTCCCACTGCTCTCTGCTCAATGAGCTCAAAGTCGGTCTCTTTTCAAGCATCTTATTTTGACTGTGTTTGTCTCTCAGCAAAGTGTTGTCACGAAGTAAGTGGCTCACCGTCTCCAGTCTGCACCATGAAGACTCTGGTGCTGACTAAAGCCTGTGGCAGATGTCGCGACACGCAGGCTGTTCCCGCAGTGCACTGGCAGCTCTGATAAACTTGGACAAGACCAGCAGACTATGTCTGATCCCTCACGACTAAAACAACAACAACAACAAAAAAAAAAACACCACTGGGCCCAAAGATCACGTGATACACAATACAAATGACATCACATTCATCGCTTTGAGTAGAGTTGTCAGTTTGTGCTCACCGTAACCTTGACTACCAGCCTGGATGATCGGAGGGCATGCTTGGTGTTGACACTTTGCTTGTTCATTGTATCTACCACTCCAGGTAACAGCATCTCCTAACCCTTTAGGTCGTTGGGAGTGAGGTGTTAGAGACTCACTTTTTTTCGGGACAGCTTTACATGAGGGCGGTGCCTGTCTCCTCTCCCTCGCTGCCCTACCTTCCCCACCCCTCTGTGGAGTCAGGTACCCATTCCCTCCAGGTGGGGAGTGGGAGAAGCTTGCTGCACTACTCGGGAATCGAACCAGTAGGTTCTCAGCTCGGATGCCAGCGCTCTAACCACTCGGCTATTTGCATCCTTGACAGGTATGCCCCACTCACCCTAACCCACCAACCTTAACCCTCCGCACTAACTCTGTGACAGGTGAACCACACTAAGTCTAACCTTTTCCGCTAACCCTAGAACTGACAGGCATAACTAACCCTTCTCACTGACCCCAACACTAACCCTGACCAGTGATAAGTATCCACCACAAACCCTCACCCTCATGAAATCTATCATCACTCATTAGACGCCTCCTAACCGTTTCCCCCTTCCGCGACACCGACACAAACACCTGGTGCACGTGCCACCCATACCCCGTCTTGTACCCGTTGAGTTGGACACAAACACCTGGTGCACGTGCCACCCATACCCCGTCTTGTACCCGTTGAGTTGGACACAAACACCTGGTGCACGTGCCACCCATACCCCGTCTTGTACCCGGTCCACATGCACAGGGCCGCCGAGAGGCAGCCCGGGCCCCGGGACAGACGACCTCTCCGGGCCCCTTGTACTTGTAATCGTAAATTATTTTCCCAGTATATAATGTATGTTTACAATTTGAATCTCAATATCTACACTCAAACTCAACTTCTGCATGTGTAATGCTTGGGTGTTCTGTCCTTAGACCTTTCTTTAAAAGAAAAGGAGAAGAAGAAAAAAAATCCACTGACCAAGGCCGGGCCCCCTTGACAGCCGCGGGCCCGGGTACACCAGACCCCCTTGTCCCCCCCTCTCGTCAGGCTTGCACATGCACTCCTGCCGTCAGCAGCAGTCAGTCGGGTGGCAGCAGTCAGTCGAGTGCTGCTGTCAGGACGGGAAAGGTGCAGGCCGTGCGGTCGGCGGCCATCTTTGTCATCACGCGGCACGTGCAATATTGTGGAGAACTAACCTCGTGGCCGACCACACAGAACCCCCCGTCTTGTGAATTATTTAGTGCCCCCACCCCCCACCTCCAACAGTTCGCTCCCTTTGGATTCTAAGGCACCGTGAAGAGAGTCGTCCGCCCTCGTAGATTGTTTTAACACTCATTTATTTCCTTCCACCATTTCATCGATTTCCTTTGATCCTGATCACTCTACTTCTACCCTCGTGTACTGATGAGTGCTTTCACACTCTCGTCAATCTCCTGCCACATTTTCATTTACTTTTCCACACCATCTTATTTCCTCTCCACTTTCGACATCTTTCGACAATGTGACGAGGATCGCCTACTCCCTCTATTTTGACCCCAGCCTTGTGACATTATCATCACTGATAGACATATTCATATATAATAACATCAGGCTTCTATCATTATCGTCACTGATCAATATATTTACATATAATCACACTAGCCTTGCATCATTATCATCATTTATCAATGGAGTTATAAATAATTACTCCAGCCATGTGTGACTATCATCACTGATAACTATGTATACAGTATACAGTATATGTATACATATGTATACAGCCTTGTGTCATTATCATCACTGATCAAAATAGTAACACAGATGTAGAAGGCAGTCAATGGCAGATGTAAACAAGGCTTTACACAGTCAATGGCAGATGTAAACAAGGCTTTACACAGTCAATGGCAGATGTAAACAAGGCTTTACACAGTCAATGGCAGATGTAAACAAGGCTTTATACAGTCAATGACAGGTGTAAACAAGGCTTTACACAGTCAATGGCAGATGTAAACAAGGCTTTACACAGTCAATGACAGATGTAAACAAGGCTTTATACAGTCAATGACAGGTGTAAACAAGGCTTTACACAGTCAATGACAGGTGTAAACAAGGCTTTACATAGTCAATGGCAGATGTAAACAAGGCTTTACACAGTCAATGACAGATGTAAACAAGGCTTTACACAGTCAATGGCAGATGTAAACAAGGCTTTATACAGTCAATGACAGATGTAAACAAGGCTTGTCTTGGGTCTCCTGGACAGACAATAAAGTGTGTTTTGATTTGATTTATACAGTCAATAGCAGATGTAAACAAGGCTTTACACAGTCAATGGCAGATGTGTGGTAAACAAGGCTTTATACAGTGTTGTATAGACATAGCAGTGTTGTGAGACCACTGTAACAAGCTAGACCACAGCCTCACTGACACATCACCAATACTACATGCTAGACAGCAGCCTGACACCGTGACATCAGTGTCACACGCTAGACCACAGCCTCACTGACACATCACCATGACACTCGATGGTAGACCACAGGAAGAAATCATTTCACAGGAACCATCAGAGAGGAACAAGATCAGGAAAGGCTGGAGTAGCCAGAGAGGCCATTAGCCGTTGCCAGCTGTAGCGACTGGCCAGAGTTTTGGAAGTTTTGTTTTCTTAATGTTTTTTATTTTTGTGTGTGAAGGTTGCCTCCGTCTCTCGACACGTCACCCTTGCCTGTCACTGGGGGAGTGGGAGAAGCCATGAAACCTACCAGGCCAAAAGCAAAAGCAAATATCCGCCTGGGAAATCAATAGGCTGTTTGGCTGTCTAATCAGATCAGGCTCCAATTTACTTAAGTTGCCGGCCTCGCCATCCTCGCACACGCGCGTGACGTCCTGTCATTGGGCGCAAGCAGCACGTCACGCCAGCTTCCCCAGGCCACTCTCGTCAGCCGGAAGTCAGCCGTTGCAGGCGAGTGGCTGCCAGTGCTCCCTGTGATTTTAGTCCA
The DNA here is from genome assembly GCF_003073045.1 of Pomacea canaliculata. Classification (NCBI taxonomy): domain Eukaryota; kingdom Metazoa; phylum Mollusca; class Gastropoda; order Architaenioglossa; family Ampullariidae; genus Pomacea; species Pomacea canaliculata. Next base: position 25,719,617 of record NC_037599.1, on the reverse strand, counting down.
CAGGAAGTAGACTTGGTTAGAAGCGTGCCAAGGCCAAAGCGTCACGTGATTTCTATCCACCACACATGGACGTCAAGTGAATAGTAGTCGCGATGACCGTTACATTTCCACCATGTGCGAGTTGATAAACATCGTTTTTTTTCTTTTAAAAAGAAGCCAGAGGGATAGCAGGTTTCCTTGGTGATCACGTGTGACCGCCATGACACAGACTGGACCATGCGTGACGCTGTGTGACTCACAAAGACACAGACTAACAGTAACATTTTAACCCCGTTTTGCCTTTAGTAATATTCTGGATTGCTGGTGGGAGAGACAGAGAGGGAGAAAGAGACTTGCTACGTCACGCGATGAGGACAGAAATCGGAGGAAGGAGGCGTTAAGTGAGGACTCCAGAAACACTGCTGACACCGTTGCTTGCTGACACTAATGACGTCACACAACCATGTAGTCGGCGCAGCTGTTTGACACCATTGGTTGCTGACGTCACATAACGTCACACAACACCGTACTCACTACTCAGACTGTGTCCAGGTGTTTGACTATTGTTGACAGGATGACTCTGGGAGGACGTGGCAGACGACATCGCTGGCGCTAATTTGCTGCACATGGAAACATCCGCTGACACCTCGAGCGTGACAGCATTCCCCGCACACCCTGGGCATGACAGCATTCCCCGCACACCCTGGGAACGACAACATTCCCCTCACACTCCTAAGGAAGTGGCACAAAGCTGTTTACATTTTTCTTACACTTTGTCTATAGTATTTGAAGGGAACTTATTACGTAGATATTTGTTTTAACACAATCGACAATTTTAAATTTGGTCACGTGATCTTCTCCAGACATTTGCTTTTGTGTGTATAGGCATAGTAGTGTGTATAGACATAGTGTTGTGTATAGACATAATAGTGTTGTGTGTAGATATATTGTGTGGTGTATAGGCATAGTAGTGTGTGTATAGACATAGCAGTGTTGTGTAGACATAGTAGTCTTGTCGATATCAAGACTTTATTTTACGGCGAGACCTGTGACTACACCAGGTCTATAGGTGTTAGTGTGGGAAGATGTCTACTGTTTGTGTGTTGTCGACTACATCACGTCTACATGTAGAGGTGTTTGTACTGTTTGTGTGTTGAGGACTACACCAGGTCTATAGGTGTTAGTGTGGGAAGATGTCTACTGTTTGTGTGTTGAGGACTACACCAGGTCTATAGGTGTTAGTGTGGCGAAGATGTCTACTGTTTGTGTGTTGAGGAAGCTGCTGTGGCTGGCATCAGACGCGCATCACGACAGCAGCTCGCGCTAGTGGGGGGGGGGAGACTGTCGCGCCCAACCCCCTCCCTTGCATGCGTGTCCCCTCCCCAAACTACCCCCCCACCCTTCGCCTGACATGCGGGATGCGGTGGGTGCCGGCCTCTAGGGATGCGCTTGCAAGCAGTGTGTGACTTCTAGTCGTGATGTGTGTGGCTCGCCCGCCAAGTGGGAGAGTTCCTCTTGTGCTGATAGCAAACGTCAACGTCCTGGGGCCGCCACCAGCCCATTGCCATCACTGTGCTGACTGTCACCATTGCCTTGATGACAACCTAAGTATTTTAACGACACAAGGGACAGCAACTTTAGCTTCTGTACTCTGCATTTAAAAAAAATGATAATAGAACACTGATAGCAGCTTAAAGTTGTGTGACGAAAAGGGTTGTCTGATTCCGTTTATAAACAGTAGTAAATCCTTGAATATTTGTTGATTAGCGTTGATTAGCGTGTGTACATCCTCAAATAAAACTGGCAGTTAACATTTGTAGTGCTTGCTGTGTGTGGCCAGGGGCAGGGGACACGACTCTGACCTCTTGAGGCTGAACGTGTTGTCGACCCTCACTGTGTGAGACACAGTGTTGACAGCTTTTAGCTGTGTGTTATCGACTTTAGCTTGGTGTGATGTGCTGCCTTCTACACACCGCCTGCTAGACATGGTGCTGACGGCGTCTGACGTCCCTCTCCTCACCACGTTGTCGTGACAGGAACTCACCCTGGGTATCGACCGGCGCCTGGAGGGGCGAGATTTGATTATGATGGCTTTACACTATGTCACGCTAACAGCCCACCACCGCTCTTCCTTCAAGAGGCGCGTGGCCAGGCTTTCACTGCAGTCGGGTGGGCCATGCTCGGGTAGAAATATTTCTAGTAGCACCCACTAACAGCAACCGCTGTCAGGGTTAGTGTTATGTGGCTAACATGTAACAATCTTCAGGTGGCCTCAGTGTCATGGTCACAAGGATATTGACATTAACATCATTACGGTTACAACATTGTGAACATTAACATTATGGTTAGAATAGGCATTAACAACATTACGGTTACAACATTGGGAACATTAACATTATAGCTACAAGGTTATAGGCGTTAACAACATTACGGTTACAACATTGTGAACATTAACAAAATTATGGTTACAACAGGACAGCAGCTTCTGTAGCTTCTAGTTCTTCAGCGTGACGTTCTCTGTAATTATCCTCATTGTCAGCATGACGTTCTCTATAGTTCTCCACCTTGTCAGTGTGACGTTCTCTATAGTTCTCCACCTTGTCAGTGTGACGTTCTCTATAGTTCTCCACCTTGTCAGTGTGACGTTCTCTATAGTTCTCCACCTTGTCAGTGTGACGTTGTCTCTACGCCCCCCACGTATCTCTTCCAACAGTGTTTATTAGTGTCCCTGACCGCAGTTGAGTTGATGGAGTATTTGATGGACTGTAACCGCGATGTGGACGATTTGATGGAATAACTATTGCAACGGCGCTGCGCTAAAGGTTGACAAGAGGTCAGAGTTAAAGCGTTAGATTGAGGTCAAGGTCTGCTTCCACTCCTGCACACAGCATACGTTGGAGACACACCCATAGCTGGGAGGTCAGCACACAGTAAGCCAACACTTTCTAGCACACACACACTAAGCACGTCACTTTCAAGCAGTATGTATCTATATCTACACACATCAAACAAGGGGCTTTCAAACAACATAATTTTATTTATATCTGTAATAGGCCAGTGTATATTAAGCAGTGTATACAGACACACGAAGCTTATATATACATATACATGCAGGTACTGACACACACATCAAGCCTATTAAGAGATATACATATAAATGTAGGTACTCACACATTAAGCTTATTAAGAGATATACATATAAATGTAGGTACTCACACATTAAGCTTATTAATATATATACAGGCACTCACATACACATACCTACTCGGCTCTGCCTACCCTTCTAGAGCGGTCCGGTGGCGCAACGGTTAGCGCTGTTAGCGCCTGTCACCAATACAGTGAAGGTTGGCTGCCCTGAGTTCATTTCTCGTCTCGGGCACGCTGTTCTTTCTCTGCACGTGGTATCTGTTTACAGGGCTGGCTGCCTTGCCGTAATATAGCCTTAGCTGCTGACACGCGTAAAAACACCAATTCCCCCCCCCTGCCTACCCTTCTATGGTTACTGTGATGCAGCACCTGAGATCAATTTGTTACTTCATTATGGAAGTAACTATGACTTGTATCGGTATGTTGTTAAATTTGTCTTATTGTATCACTGAAGTGCAGCAAATCCCTTTCCTCTGTGTGTGGTCGTCTAGCACAACAAAACAACCATAAATTTAAATTCTCTTCATGCCCTTGCCTCATCACTTCATCACATCTTCCTATACAACTAACTCAAAATATCTCCCTGATTACATCAAACTAAAGACATAAAAGCTTCTCTTACAACAACACAGTCACATTCTTACTTCTGGACCCGATAAACACAAGACAGTTGAACAGCAACTCCACAATAAAAACATACACTTCAACAGCTTTTAAAATTCTTGTCAGGCATAGGGAATTAATCAGTACCAGATAATTTATTCTGGGTGTGACATAGAATGGCAGTTAGGTTTTGCCATGGACTGCAATGTGTTCACATTTATCAAGTTTTTCTTGCTCAAATATTTGTGATCTACCACCTTCTGTTCAAATGCGTTTTCTGATGACGATTTGTGTAGTTCACAATAGTTAGCATACAGAGCATACCAAACATTCTGACCATAGTCAACATACCAAACACGCTGGACATGCCACATACTAAACATACCGTTGTTATTGTAACGCGGTGTGTACATTCCTATATTTTTATTGCTGTGATGTCTTGTTTGCATAATACTACGGCTCCAGGTGAGCCACTCTGTTTTTATTTAACAAATTTTTCTATCTTTTACCGATTTTCAGTTGATGTATTGTTGCTACAACTAGTCTATAAACACTTTTCTTTAGGCAACAGTATCTTTACTACAGGAGTGAGGCAGGCGGTGTAGAGGTGTGTTAGGTGGGCTGTGTGGCAGTGTGTGTAGTATATTGTATAAAGGCAGTAGAAGCAACAGATTTTGTACATATTGTAAGAAATAAGTAATGGAAGTATACCTAATATTGTATGATGCAAAAGAGGCAGTATATATACATTTGCTAAAGAGGCAGCAGAGGCAGTATATCTAGTATATAGTGTGAAGGGAGTAATGGCAGCATATCTACATACATATATACATTATATTGTGTAAAGGCAATAGAGGTGATACATGTAGATCTAAATGTATATTCAGTGTATTGTATGAGGCAGTATACACAGTATTAAGGTAATAGATACTGTATAAATTGTAAGCAAGTAGTAGAGGAAGTATATACAGTGTATTGTATGAGGCAATAGAGGCAGTATATATCTCTTGTATAGAGGCAGTATAGGCAATGCTTCTACAGTATACTGTATGAAAGAGGTCCTTTACATTTCATGTGTATATTTATATTAAGACACTACATATAAAATATTATATATAATATATACTGAGTGCTCTAAATAAAATACTGTACATCTATAGTACTGATTGAGCATGAGAATGAGAGAAAGTGCAATAAACATGAAGTTCATTCAATAAACAAACCTCCAACAAATATTGATATTTCTGAAAACTGCACTTGCCTGTACTTTGTACAGTCGGTACTGAGAACAAGGGGAAGAAGATAGAGAAAAGAACAAAGACGAAGGTTGAAAAAGCAGCCAACAGGACATACATGCCTCAGAGCAAGGGAAAGAACTTGTAACATTGGTGGCGCATAGTGACTGTTGTGATAGCCTCCCTTGTCAGGTGAAGCAGGCTGCCCCTCCAGCCTCTTGTGGTGAATTCAGTCATTGCTGCCTCTGGCAATCTCTCATCGGCACTGAGCAGTTTTCATAGTACTGTGCGCAGTCAAGACACGTGACTTTCACAGTGAGCCTCAATGTGATGGCTTTATTGGCATGGACAAAGATGTTCAGAGAGAAATTCTCACTGGACAAAGTCGCTTTCACTTTCACCTGCTCTTGCTGATATCTGGACATTGGACAGGCCGACAGCTTGTCTGAACATGGAAAATTGTGTTCTCTCTCTTTTTCTTTGTGTGTGTGAGAGAGATAGAGAAAGTCAAAGAGAGGGCTATTCATAAAACTTGTCATTAAATTATTATATCTCTTCTTTTATCTTTCTATATTAAAACCAATTGTGTTTGTTTTGTTTCTATAAATATAAATTGTTTTGATGATGGCAAACACATGACAGTAACATTTAAAGGCAGTAGGAAGAACATCACTTGACACATTTGTATGTTGCCTCTACAAGGATTTATTTCCTGTAAGACAAACATTTGTTGTGTCACAGCTGTGACGATACTTCTTAACAGTTACACTGACACTGCCAACCTTCACTACTGACAAGGCTGTCTCTGTCTCTGCCTCTGTTATTTAGCAAACAATGTCTTCCAGTGCAACATACTTGTTACAGTTGACAGTGTGACAGTGTCTTGACTAACCCTGACTCTACTTGTTAGAGCTGACAGTGTGACAGTGTCTTGACGCTAGTTGTTACAGCTGACAGTGTGACAGTGTGTGAGTCCATTTGTTAGAGCTGACAGCGTGACAGTGTCTTGACGCTAGTTGTTACAGCTGACAGTGTCAGTGTCTTGACTAACTCTGACTATACTTGTTAGAGCTGACAGTGTGATGACAGTGTCTTGACGCTAGCTGTTACAGCTGACAGTGTAAGTGTTACAGCTGACAGTGTAAGTGTTAGAGCTGACAGTGTGACAGTGTCTTGACTCTATTTGTTAGAGCTGACAGTGTGACAGTGTCTTGACTCTATTTGTTAGAGCTGACAGTGTGATGACAGTGTCTTGACTCTACTTGTTACAGCTGACAGTGTCAGTGGCAGTGTCTTGTTGCTACCTGCTGTACAATTTTCTTCTTACGAGTTTTTACTTATCGTCAATTATCGTCGGGAAAGGAGAGAATACAGTAAATACGAAAGCTTCTACTGTGTTTTATTGATCATTATGACCACTGACAACACATGAGAGATGTTTACCATCCACCTTTACTGTCCCTACTGTCTACTTGTCATCTCTGTACCTTGCTTTGTCTCCCTACAGACAGCACTGAGTGGTTACAGCCGCCCCCTTCCCACCCCACCCACAAGTGTCCGCTGTGACAAACAGCGGTTATGTTCTACGCATGCGCTGACTAATTGAGGAAGTAGCCTAATTAAGCTGGGCTATCTTTTTGTGACCATTCTTGTCCTGAATAGGTTTGTCCCACCTTTCCTCATCCCACCCCAACGATTTTTTTCTTGAAAAGCTTGCCCCCACTATTGACCTCATCAAAGTGCGACTGGTTGTGGTGGAGGTTGTTTTCCCTTCCTTGTGCTGTTTAGTAAACAACGATATGTAAAGGTAGCTGTTTCCTACCCAAAGGGCTGCAGAGACCAGAAATCTGTAAGTGGTTCATCGTGTCAATGATAAAGATCTGCAAGGGGTTGTGACTATAGCAGAAATCACTACCACAGCCCACGGAAGGTGACTCCCTCGTTTTGACATATTTTACTTATTGTGATAACCCACGCACCCGGTAAATGCCGGGTAGGCATGTGTTTTCCACACAATCCAGGCACCTATCTTCTGGGAAGGCAGCAAAGAGTTCTCAGGTCACAAGTCCTGACCTCCAGACAATAGCGCCTCCCTACTCTGCTCCTTCTCTCCTTCTGCGCCATCCAATCTTGCCATTACAAGTGTAACATTCAGTCTCGCCATTAACATCCAATCTTGCCATTACAAGTGTAACATTCAGTCTCGCCATTAACATCCAATCATGCCATTACAAGTGTAACATTCAGTCTCGCCATTAACATCCAATCTTGCCATTACAAGTGTAACATTCAGTCTCGCCATTAACATCCAATCTTGCCATTACAAGTGTAACATTCAGTCTCGCCATTAACATCCAATCTTGCCATTACAAGTGTAACATTCAGTCTCGCCATTAACATCCAATCATGCCATTACAAGTGTAACATTCAGTCTCGCCATTAACATCCAATCTTGCCATTACAAGTGTAACATTCAGTCTCGCCATTAACATCCAATCTTGCCATTACAAGTGTAACATTCAGTCTCGCCATTAACATCCAATCTTGCCATTACAAGTGTAACATTCAGTCTCGCCATTAACATCCAATCTTGCCATTACAAGTGTAACATTCAGTCTCGCCATTAACATCCAATCTTGCCATTACAAGTGTAACATTCAGTCTCGCCATTAACATCCAATCATGCCATTACAAGTGTAACATTCAGTCTCGCCATTAACATCCAATCTTGCCATTACAAGTGTAACATTCAGTCTCGCCATTAACACCCAATCATGCCATTACAAGTGTAACATCCAGTCTCGCCATTAACATCCGATCATGCCATTACAAGTGTAACATTCAGTCTCGCCATTAACACCCGATCTCGCCACTAACAGCAAGCATCAGTCAAGAAAAGACAGAAGTCAGTGATAACGACTCGCAAAGCACGGCTTTAATGAATGAAGGAAGATGTGAAGTTGACTGACACGAGGACAAAGTCGACACAAGACTTGATGTCAGTGGCGCCATGTGCCAAGGACAAGCTGGTCATCTGGGCGAGGGTTACATGAAAACATGTTTTCTTTCATCTTCTTTCAACCCGTATTTAACTGTTTTTAACCTGAAACCATCTTTTCTTTTGTTTTCAAGAGCTGAGACTAGTGAGTGACTGAGTGAGACTAAACAAGTGTCAACCATGCAGCCAATGTCCCTCAGATTGTTGGTCTCTGACATCACGCAGCTTGTGACGGTGTCTTGTGACAGTGTCATTATACAGCAGGTTGTAGACCTTATAGAATTGTGACAGTGTCATTATACAGCAGGTTGTAGACCTTATAGAATTGTGACAGTGTCTTGTGACAGTGTTTTGTGACAGTGTCATTATACAGCAGGTTGTACACCTTATAGAATTGTGACAGTGTCTTGTGACAGTGTTTTGTGACAGTGTCATTATACAGCAGGTTGTACACCTTATAGAACTGTGACAGTGTCTTGTGACAGTGTTTTGTGACAGTGTCATTATACAGCAGGTTGTACACCTTATAGAATTGTGACAGTGTCTTGTGACAGTGTTTTGTGACAGTGTCATTATACAGCAGGTTGTACACCTTATAGAATTGTGACAGTGTCTTGTGACAGTGTTTTGTGACAGTGTCATTATACAGCAGATTGCAGACCCTAGAGAATTGGGACTGACATGACTAAGCGGTCTCCAGGTGTCAGGATGTCGAATTGTCACAATGTGTAAAAACAGGATAGGCTGTGACACTGTCAATACACAGAGGTCTGCAGATGTCAGGATGTTAAGTTGTGTCACTGTCATCACTCAGCAGTCTACAGATGTCGGGATGTTAAGTTGTGTCACTGTCATCACTCAGCAGTCTACAGATGTCAGGATGTGAAGTTGTGTCGCTGTCATCACTCAGCAGTCTACAAATGTCATGATGTTAAGTTGTGTCACTGTCATCACTCAGCAGTCTACAGACGTCAGGATGTTGTGTCACTGTCATCACTCAGCAGTCTACAGACGTCAGGATGTTGTGTCACTGTCATCACTCAGCAGTCTACAGATGTCAGGATGTTGTGTCACTGTCATCACTCAGCAGTCTACAGATGTCAGGATGTTGTGTCACTGTCATCACTCAGCAGTCTACAGATGTCAGGATGTTGTGTCACTGTCATCACTCAGCAGTCTGCAGATGTCAGGATGTTGTGTCACTGTCATCACTCAGCAGTCTACAGATGTCAGGATGTTAAGTTGTGTCACTGTCATCACTCAGCAGTCTACAGATGTCAGGATGTGAAGTTGTGTCGCTGTCATCACTCAGCAGTCTACAAATGTCATGATGTTAAGTTGTGTCACTGTCATCACTCAGCAGTCTACAGACGTCAGGATGTTGTGTCACTGTCATCACTCAGCAGTCTACAGATGTCAGGATGTTGTGTCACTGTCATCACTCAGCAGTCTACAGATGTCAGGATGTTGTGTCACTGTCATCACTCAGCAGTCTGCAGATGTCAGGATGTTGTGTCACTGTCATCACTCAGCAGTCTACAAATGTCAGGATGTTAAGTTGTGTCACTGTCATCACTCAGCAGTCTACAGATGTCAGGATGTTGTGTCACTGTCATCACTCAGCAGTCTGCAGATGTCAGGATGTTGTGTCACTGTCATCACTCAGCAGTCTGCAGATGTCAAGCTGCCGACTCATTTGGCTGTTGCCCTGAATTAAATGACGAGGCTAAAAATATACCAGAGGTAGACAAGCATCTTGGTCTTGCTACAGAGTGTGATGTGAGTGGAAGACCTGTTACATAATGAAAGAATGAAGAGAAGAGCCCATTACACAACACTGCATGAATCAATTACATCAAGGGGGGAGTCTACATGTATCCATTCATCATCTGAAGACTTAAGCACCTTAGTAATCAGTAATCAGCAATCAACAGGCATGAACTCGTCAGATTGATGACAGTGCGGAGCAGATTGCAGCTCTGTAGACAATATACACAACTTAGCGCTGTACACAGTTCATAAACAATAACAAAGTAGAATACCGACACTAAACATAAACCCCAGTCATCATCTTCAAGCCGTCAATCCAACATTAACATTGGATAATTCTAGCCCAGAACGATAAATAAATAGGATTAAAGATATCTAATAATACATAAGGATATGAAGCGGATTGTCTCCACAGATCACTTCCTGATGATGACAATCTTCTGACTTCCTGCTGATGACAATCTTCTTACTGTCTGATGATGACAATCTTCTGACTTCCTGATGACGACAATTTTCTTACTGTCTGATGATGACAATCTTCTTACTGTCTGATGATGACAATCTTCTTACTGTCTGATGATGACAATCTTCTTACTGTCTGATGATGACAATCTTCTGACTTCCTGATGATGACGACAATCTTCTTACTGTCTGATGATGACAATCTTCTGACTTCCTGATGATGACAATCTTCTTACTGTCTGATGATGACAATCCGCTCGCTGGGTGTCTCGACTTCTTGCGCCTCCTGTACGAGGGCACAGAAGTGACAGAAGAGGATGGTGAGGAGGTCGGAGCAGCAGTCGCCCGGGATGCCGGAGTTGTCGCGGACCTTGCCTCGCACCGACAGCAGGGCGGCGATGTTGACGACGGGCACGAAGTAGAGGAGGCCGCACAGACAACACGACTCGCCCACAGCCTCGGCGTTCTTGCCGAAGGTGTAGCACGGCACGAAGTAGGTGATGATGCAGATGCCGAAGTTGTCAAAGCAGCCACACAGACCGTGCTTCCACATGATGCGCTGATGCGGGTGGGACAGTAGGGTGGTGAGTGGTGTGCGGGTGATCAACAGATGTTAGAACAGATGGCGCTGTCTTCCTCAAACACTTGATGCCACGCGCTGAGGCTGGATCACACCTTAAAGTGTCGATAGGCAATCAGGTGCTGTGGTGCTGGCAAACTGTAAAACATGTAACAATACAACGATGATAAACCATAATATTTTCGTAATCTGACTTTAATGTCTACACACTGTCACGTGTCTCAGCACAGGATACACAGCGTCTACACACTGTCACGTGTCTCAGCACAGGATACACAGCGTCTACACACTGTCACGTGTCTCAATACAGGGTACACAGCGTCTACCTGCCGTCACATAACGCAACACAGGATTCACACACCGTCTACACACTGTCACGTGTCTCAGTGTGACTTCTACAAACACTCACGTGACGTATGTCCTACTTCACTCTAGCATCACCGCCTGCCGTGGAAGCTGCATAACTGTATTTATCCTACTAGAAGCCGCGCGGTATTTATACAAGGGTGGTAGGGTGTATCTCACGGGTACTGACTCAGGGGTATTGCAAGTAGGGTGTGACAATGCACTAGACAAGATAGACAAGTGGGTCAGCTGCTATCACGCCATTGGGCAAGACAGACAAGCAGAGCAGAGTTCGCTCGACTCCGTTGGTGACTGGCATGGAGACAGATAACATCGAGGAATAGATGATAAATGAATGCAGATAATACTTCAATGAAAATTATCAAACTATCTCCAACAATAACGGATAGTCTCTACCCCCTCTCACCTTTGTGTGTGCCCCCTGTGGCTTAACTTGTGACTTTACTTGTGACTTTACTTGTGGGCTTACTTCTGACTTTACTTGTGGCTTTACCTGTGACTGTCCCCGTTGCACACCTGCTTTAAAGGGATTGTAAAGGCAAAATAAAACTGCTTACAATGGCGTACAGAGCAGATAAATGTGAATCTCGTCTATTTATATGTGTGTTCATGTGGACAACGTTGAAGGTTTTTAGTAGAATGTTGTGTTTTATAACAGAAATTACACGGGACTCTTTTTTTGCTTCCACGAAGTCTCGTTCTCCGTCACGTGACCCTATGACGTGTGGTTTCCATGGTGACAACCATGCCTCGAGAACGTGCTGCACCCGACTGCCACGAAAAGATGGAAAAGATTAAAATTGTCTTGTCATCAGTTTCCGACAGACAGAGCTTACAAGCCTGACACACAGAGTGCGTCATAGAGTAAACAGATGACGTCAAATCTTCGCAATGCTACAGACACTTCCTGTCAGAGACTGACGTCACAATAAGACTCTGACGTCACAACAAGACTCTGACGTCACAAGGAGACTCGTCTGCTTGACCATCTCGGGAAGCTATCGCGGTTACTCGGCGGAAGGACACAAAGGTCGATTTCACTGGATTTTTTCAATGTTTATAAACATCGGCAACCGACATAGTGCTAATAAGTGTAATTAGTGACAAACGAATCCTTTAGTTCTCCTATGTCGCTCTCGTGCTCTGTAATTGTAACTAAATATAGTTTTGAAACGTTTGACCGTCGCCAGAGCCTTATCACAAGCCTTGAGTATCCCTTTAACTCCCATTCACACACACTCCACATCCCCCACTCGCTATCCCCTACCTCAAACACAAGAAAGAGCAAGAGATGGAGGGAAGGAAGCAGACAACACCTCAGAAATGGAAGAGCGCCGCACTGTCTGGCCAATGGACAAGCTAACAAAGTATGGAAACATAAGCTGGTCAAAAATCACATTCAGGTCCCACAGAAGTGTTGGCCACGCCTACAAGCTGAGTGACCTTTCGCCCCCATAGTTTCCTGCTGTACGTCACAAAGTCACTGCCACTCACTTCACTAGCAGTGCATTTCTTTCTACTGGTCAAAGAAGGGGTCAAGCTGGTTCACATGCATATGTAAAATACTTCAAGGTATATTTGAGCTGGTACTATGTATAGTATTATATAGAGAGAATATAGAGAGGAGGCAGCCAACGACATCATCGGATGATCGTCGTTTTCATCTGTTGAAGTCGGTAACAACTTTTTGTTTCCTAGTGTCAGCTGTGTAACAATATTCTGTTCAACTGTCATAGAGACATGACAGCATCAACAACACAGGAGGAGCAACTGGCGCTGATTGTAGCCACCAGGAAATATTTGCTTCCCCTTGTAAGTGGCGAATTACTTCCCCCTTGATACTGGCTAGTCCCTGCTCTCCTGACACTGACTAGTACTAGCTAGTCTCTTCTCTCATGACACTGACTAGTACTAGCTAGTCTCTTCTCTCCTGACACTGACTAGTACTAGCTAGTCTCTTCTCTCCTGACACTGACTAGTACTAGCCAGTCTCTTCTCTCCTGACACTGACTAGTACTAGCTAGTCTCTTCTCTCATGACACTGACTAGTACTAGCTAGTCTCTTCTCTCCTGACACTGACTAGTACTAGCTAGTCTCTTCTGTCCTGACACTGACTAGTACTAGCTAGTCTCTTCTCTCATGACACTGACTAGTACTAGCTAGTCTCTTCTCTCATGACACTGACTAGTACTAGCTAGTCTCTTCTCTCATGACACTGACTAGTACTAGCTAGTCTCTTCTCTCCTGACACTGACTAGTACTAGCTAGTCTCTTCTGTCCTGACACTGACTAGTACTAGCTAGTCTCTTCTCTCCTGACACTGACTAGTACTAGCTAGTCTCTTCTGTCCTGACACTGACTAGTACTAGCTAGTCTCTTCTCTCCTGACACTGACTAGTACTAGCTAGTCCCTTCTCTCATGACACTGACTAGTACTAGCTAGTCTCTTCTCTCCTGACACTGACTAGTACTAGCTAGTCTCTTCTCTCCTGACACTGACTAGTACTAGCTAGTCTCTTCTCTCCTGACACTGACTAGTACTAGCTAGTCCCTTCTCTCATGACACTGACTAGTACTAGCTAGTCTCTTCTCTCATGACACTGACTAGTACTAGCTAGTCTCTTCTCTCATGACACTGACTAGTACTAGCCAGTCTCTTCTCTCCTGACACTGACTAGTACTAGCTAGTCTCTTCTCTCATGACACTGACTAGTACTAGCTAGTCTCTTCTCTCCTGACACTGACTAGTACTAGCTAGTCTCTTCTGTCCTGACACTGACTAGTACTAGCTAGTCTCTTCTCTCATGACACTGACTAGTACTAGCTAGTCTCTTCTCTCATGACACTGACTAGTCTCTTCTCTCATGACACTGACTAGTACTAGCTAGTCTCTTCTCTCCTGACACTGACTAGTACTAGCTAGTCTCTTCTGTCCTGACACTGACTAGTACTAGCTAGTCTCTTCTCTCATGACACTGACTAGTACTAGCTAGTCTCTTCTCTCCTGACACTGACTAGTACTAGCTAGTCCCTTCTCTCATGACACTGACTAGTACTAGCTAGTCTCTTCTCTCATGACACTGACTAGTACTAGCTAGTCTCTTCTCTCCTGACACTGACTAGTACTAGCTAGTCTCTTCTCTCCTGACACTGACTAGTACTAGCTAGTCCCTTCTCTCATGACACTGACTAGTACTAGCTAGTCTCTTCTCTCCTGACACTGACTAGTACTAGCTAGTACCTTCTCTCATGACACTGACTAGTACTAGCCAGCAGGGCCGTGCTTAGGGGCAGGCGGACGAGGCATCTGCCTAAGGCCCCGCGCTTCAAGGGGCCCTGACGCTTTTGATTGACCTATTGACGAACGTTACAAATAAATTAATCGTAGGCTTCTGTTGTAATGTGTTGTAGTGTGCTGTCAATCATAAAAGACGAGATATCCCTGAGGAAAAAAATGACTTTAGATCACAACTAAAACCGTGTGATCGTGGCGTGAGGGCCCCGCACATGCCCTTTGCCTCGGGCCCCGCGGGGGCTAAGAACGGGCCTGCTAGCCAGTCTCTTTTCTCATGACACTGACCAGTACTAGCTAGTCTCTTCTCATCTGACACTGACTAGTACTAGCCAGTCCCTTCTCATCTGACACTGACTAGTACTAGCTAGTCTCTTCTCATCTGACATCTGACTAGCTAATGAGTGAGAGACAGCGTTGATGTCACAGGTGCTTTGGGTTTACAAGAGTTGATGTTTACACAACTAGTATGAATAACCAGCAACAAACAAAGATGTCAAATGACCCTGCGCAGCAGGATATAAAGGAATTGCTTACCACACTTTAGTTACACAATCAGGACAGTAGCTATGTAGCACCAGGCCCTGTGTATCTCAGGTGTGGAGCAGCATGTAGCTATGTGTAGCAAGCCTCTCATCACCTGTTAGCCAACAGCAGACTAGAGGGTCCCACAGGTGTCAAGGCGAGAAAGATTTCGTGAGACTATTTTAGGCGCCATCGCAACTATTGTCGGCACTGGGAAGTCACGTGACACTGACTGAACTTTCCAATGTAGTCAGCGACATGACTTGTGACTGCCTCATGATTGCCTACACACTTATGTGTAGATATAGTCCTCGTCACATGCTCCGGGTGGGGAGGGAGGCGTGTTTGGGCCTACAGAATGTTTGTACACACAGTACTGGAAGACAGAGTGTTTGTACACAGTATACTTGTACATACGGTACTGGAACAGACAGAGTGTTTGTACACAGTATACTTGTACATACGGTACTGGAACAGACAGAGTGTTTGTACACAGTATACTTGTACATACGGTACTGGAACAGACAGAGTGTTTGTACACAGTATACTTGTACACACAGTACTGGAACAGACAGTGTTTGTACACAGTATACTTGTACACACAGTAGTGGCACAGAGTGTTTGTACACACAGTACTGGAAGACAGAGTGTTTGTACACAGTATACTTGTACATACGGTACTGGAACAGACAGAGTGTTTGTACACACAGTATACTTGTACATACGGTACTGGAACAGACAGAGTGTTTGTACACAGTATACTTGTACACACAGTACTGGAACAGACAGTGTTTGTACACACAGTATACTTGTACACACAGTAGTGGCACAGAGTGTTTGTACACACAGTATACTTGTACACACAGTACTGAACAGACAGAGTGTTTGTGCACACAGTATACTTGTACACACAGTACTGGAAGACAGAGTGTTTGTACACAGTATACTTGTACATATGGTACTGGAACAGACAGAGTGTTTGTACACACAGTATACTTGTACATACGGTACTGGAACAGACAGAGTGTTTGTACACACAGTATACTTGTACACACAGTACTGGAACAGACAGTGTTTGTACACAGTATACTTGTACACACAGTAGTGGCACAGAGTGTTTGTACACACAGTATACTTGTACACACAGTACTGCAACAGACAGAGTGTTTGTACACACAGTATACTTGTACACACAGTACTGGAACAGACAAAGTGTTTGTACACAGTATACTTGTACACACAGTACTGGAACAGACAGTGTTTGTACACACTGTATACTTATACACACAGTACTGGAACAGACAGAGTGTTTGTACACAGTATACTTGTACACACAGTAGTGGTACAGAGTGTTTGTACACAGTATACTTGTACACACAGTAGTGGCACAGAGTGTTTGTACACACAGTATACTTGTACACACAGTACTGGAACAGACAAAGTGTTTGTACACAGTATACTTGTACACACAGTAGTCGCACAGACAGTGTTTGTACACAGTATACTTGTACACACAGTACTGGAACAGACAGTGTTTGTACACACTGTATACTTATACACACAGTACTGGAACAGACAGAGTGTTTGTACACACAGTATACTTGTACACACAGTAGTGGCACAGACACAATGTTTGTACACACAGTATACTTATACACAGTACTGCCACAGACACAATGTTTGTACACACAGTATACTTGTACACACAGTACTGGAACAGATACAATGTTTGTACATACAGTATACTTATACACACAGTACTGCCACAGACACAATGTTTGTACACACAGTACTGGAACAGACAGAGTGTTTGTACACACAGTATACTTGTACACACAGTAGTCGCACAGACAGTGTTTGTACACAGTATACTTGTACACACAGTACTGCCACAGACACAATGTTTGTACACACTGTATACTTATACACACAGTACTGGAACAGACAGAGTGTTTGTACACACAGTATACTTGTACACACAGTACTGGAACAGATACAATGTTTGTACATACAGTATACTTATACACACAGTACTGCCACAGACACAATGTTTGTACACACAGTATACTTATACACACAGTACTGCCACAGACACAATGTTTGTACACACAGTATACTTATACACACAGTACTGGAACAGACAGAGTGTTTGTACACACTGTATACTTATACACAGTACTGCCACAGACACAATGTTTGTACACACTGTATACTTATACACAGTACTGCCACAGACACAATGTTTGTACACACTGTATACTTATACACACAGTACTGGAACAGACAGAGTGTTTGTACACACAGTATACTTGTACACACAGTACTGGAACAGATACAATGTTTGTACATACAGTATACTTATACACACAGTACTGCCACAGACACAATGTTTGTACACACTGTATACTTATACACAGTACTGCCACAGACACAATGTTTGTACACACAGTAGTGGCATGAAGTACCCGAAGCAAACTGTTGAGTGTGCAGGCGATGACCAAGACAGGAAAAAGGGTGAGAGGTCGGGTTCAAGGACTCTGGCCTCAGTTACTTCAATCGTCTCCAAGCTGTAAACAACGATCACAGACCAGAGAGAGGGAGACAAGTAGCACACCACGTGTAGACCTAGAGGCCGATGTATGATAACATTTGTTCACAGCATGTAGCAGCTGTCCTACCAACATCCGAGTCACGCCATGGTTGTATTAAGAGCGCAGATGACAGTGAACACGTCATGTTAGTACACCACTCACAACACTGCCAGCAGTCAACACCAATTAGTGTACTACGTCATGTTAGTACACCACTCACAACACTGCCAGCAGTCAACACCAATCAGTGTACTACGTCATGTTAGTACACCATTCACAACACTGCCAGCAGTCAACACAATCGTGTACTACGTCATGTAGTACACCATTCAAACACTGCGCAGCAGTCAACACCAATTAGTGTACTACGTCATGTTAGTACACCATTCACAACACTGCCAGCAGTCAACACCAATCAGTGTACTACGTCATGTTAGTACACCATTCACAACACTGCCAGCAGTCAACACCAATTAGTGTACTACGTCATGTTAGTACAGCATTCACAACACTGCCAGCAGTCAACACCAATTAGTGTACTACGTCATGTTAGTACACCAATCACAACACTGCCAGCAGTCAACACCAATCTGTGTACTACGTCACGCTAACAGTGAACACGTCACGTTAGTACACCATTCACAACACTGCCAGCAGTCAACACCAATTAGTGTACTACGTCATGTTAGTACACCATTCACAACACTGCCAGCAGTCAACACCAATTAGTGTACTACGTCATGTTAGTACACCATTCACAACACTGCCAGCAGTCAACACCAATCAGAGAGAAAAGCCAAAGTTCAGATTGTTGTGACGCTGACTGCATTTCTCGTGGTTGTGACAAACGTACTTTAGCACGAGAACTGCTGACTCAGCATCTTAATAACGAGAACTGTCGCTGTGATTGGTGTTGACGGCTGGCAGTGTTGTGAATGCTGTACTAGCGTGACGTAGCAGACTAACAGCGTGTCGTAGTACACTGTTAGCGACGCTCGTTGATCGCAGGTGCGAATCGTATAGTTAACGGCTTGGTTTGGGAGGCTGGTGTTTACAGGTTAGGTTTATGTCACCTGTGTCTACTGATGCCTGCTAAGCACACAAACCGTTGAGGCTGGTCTTTAACAAACTGTTGACTCACTGGTTCAAACCCACAAAACGTAGGACCACAGTAAACCACGTGACACACACGAAGGTGCAACAGCAGAGTAAAGCTTCAGGTGCATCGATACAACCTTGTGAAGAACACTGACTGGAGGCTTTTTCAGTGCCAGTGGTTTTTTTCCCCAGGCAGACTGATGTCAGCATTAAATAAGTGTCGACTGGTCTGACAGGTAAGTGTTCTTTCTGAGTAAAACGTTGACTTTGTGCGCGGAACAGGGAGGAGGAGGAGGCGGAGGCGGAGGAGGAGCAGGAGGAGGAGGAGGACAGAAAGTGGAGTGGAACTGAAGGCTACTCACGTGTCCCCTTCCAGCGGCCTGTCTGCTTGGCCCTCTACTTGTCTCTGTGCACATCATGGATCCGCCCTCTCACGTGCAGCGCGTGATGCACCAGCGACTTCCGTCTTGTTAGGGTGCAACGATTTGTGGTGGTGTCGGTGTAGGTATGTAGAGCCTAGCAATACTACAGCCTCCTTCCCTGTCCTGGCTCGTGTTCAACACTTCGTTGTGTTGGGGCGGCTGACAAATATCAACAACAAGGCAAACATCACATGACACATTGGTGCTTCTCTCTCAAGGTGGAATTGTAGAGTGTGCTTCGCCAGTACACATCGATAACTTATCAGGACTTCAGGTCATAAGAGTTTGCTGCACATTTCTGTAGAAATCAGCGGTTTTCACAAAAGCCAAACTTTAGAAACTGTGGTCTCTGTATTTAGTGACACACAAACTTCCCCGTAAATACTGTTGTACTAAACCGATGGACTGAATAAGAGAAAAGAGATGTCCGAGTCCTCCAAGGCCACCAGACAAAAGTAACTGTGAGATCGAGCAGTCCTACAGGGAGAGGTCGAGAGAGCTGTACATAGTGTGAAAGTCACCTGGCAATCACAACTTCCCAGCTGAGCTAACGGGCAGAAATGAAATGACAAAAAGCAGAAAAAAAAACAACAAACAAACGAAAAAAATCCTCGCTATTGTTTGTCAGAGAATATTTGGAACACAAAGAGAGACTTAAAGAGTAGACGCAGTCATAGTTGTCGCCATACCACTTCCGGTTTGTGGTTGATTAACGTTTAATTAATAACAAACTTTTGACTGCCTGAACCATGCCGAGCATTCCAGACTTTTCAAATGCCCTTAAGTGGGCGAAATTGTAGAAGAGAAACTGATGATGCAGCAGGTGTTTAGTCATGGTTAGTCTGAAGACAGACTGTTGCTCTGCTGACCGTTCCTCGGGGGATGTTGGGGATGTTGGGGGATGTTGCGGATGATGGACTACTCTCAGCATGGCTTGACTGGGAGAAGAGTTGTTGAATGATGGTTTCATAGTTTTCAAGCTGTTCAGTGTTTTCATTCTTTGTGAGAGATATAACTAGCGATTGCATTTATTTTTTGCTTTCTCAGATTCGTTGGCCAAGGTCAGTAAGAGCGTTTGTTGTTTCTTCCCCAGTCTGCTGGAGCAGCTTCTCAGTGTCCACCAGAAGGCGGCCATAACTGAAGTTTTGTGTTGGCCTTGTCTTGATGAGGGTCGTAGCTGGTCTACCTTGTTACTGCCACCTCGTGTCTGTCCCTTATTCACATGGTGTACATGGTGTACATCATGTTACCTGCTTGAACCTGTCTGAGGCTATTGCACACGTTCAAGGCTGCCTCTTGTCTTTCTCCTCAAGTCGGTCATCAGGTCAGGTCACGAGATATGATTGGTGACCCAGAGTTGCTTTCTCTGCCTTCATCCCCCCTCTGATGTTTCCAGTGATACCTACTTCAAGGACGACGTTATTAGGGGAAATAACTGTGAAAAGGGAGGATTAAATTGTAACTGAGTTGCTTCCCTTGTTACATCTCGCCCTGCTCCCAAGATAAGAAATCAACTCGAGAGAAATAAAGGAGAATAAAGCAATCATGCTCAGCTCTAGAACAGCCTTAGACACACGCTTAAAAATATATTCACTTATACGTTCATATCTAACATTTAATATTCAGAGTTATCTGTATAAATTCATATCTGGTATCTAATATTCAGGATTATTTGTATATACTCATGTTTGATATTTAATATTCAGAGTTATCTGTATAAATTCATATCTGGTATCTAATATTCAGGATTATTTGTACATATCGCTAGAGTGATCTCCCTTTACTCGCTGACACTCACTCATCGACACATGTTATCTACCATAACATGTTATCTACTCATGTTTAACATTTATATTCAAGTTATCTGTATAAATTCATATCTGGTACCTAATATCCAGGATTATTTGTACATATCGCTAGAGTGATCTCCCTTTACTCGCTGACACTCACTCATCGACACATGTTATCTACTCATGTTTGATATGTAATATTCAGGGTTATTTGCATACACTGATATTTGATAAAATGGGAATCATGTTCAGCTGTCACGGCTCAGTCTGTGCCTCCATGTTGTAAAGTTAGTTGAGTCCCTTCGCTGTTTGCGAATTACGATGGTAGATAACATGTGTCGATGAGTGTCAGCGAGGAAAGGGAGATCACTCTAGCGACATGTACAAGGAGCAGACGGCATCGGCGGACATGAGGGAGGACGTCGTGTTGTAAGATAGAAAGGTAGATGCCAGTAGTAATATCTTGCCTAGCCAAGGTTTATTGTTTGTGTGTGTACGAGCAGCTGTTGAGGCCTGCTGATGGCGGACAACATGTAGACAAATCTAGACATCTAGACAAATCCGCCATGGCCTCAGGTCAGACACCCAGCAGTGTAGACGAGTGCACTTCATGTCGCCAGCAAACTGTAAGTGTAGCTCTCAACGTCTGGTGCGACTATAACTGAGGTTATATAACCGGAACTTTGTGTTGAGGAACAGAACTGTGAGAGCCGTTAGTTTCCTACACAGACGACGAGAGTTGAGATGAAGATGAAGAGCGAAGTGTGTAAACATTGTATGTATCACCATGTGTGTCGCCTGTAGAGTATTGTGTAGAGGCGAGCTGTTATTTATGTAAATGTCTTTTGTAATCTGTAAGCCATTCGAGCAACTCACTGGCATCACGTCGACAGCCTCAGACAACCGTTGTTTTGTGTTGACACGTGCGCACGTGTGTGTGTGTGTCTTGCCTGTGACAGCACCGGCGTCCGTGACATCAGCTGTACAGACTACAACAGCCACAGACACACGCTTACAGATAGTCAGGGTTAGTTGTAGCAGTTCCTGTTGTAGCAGTTCCTGTTGGATCTTTAATTGTGAAGCTACGCTGTGATACTCATTGTTTTCAAGGAAAAAGATGGAACAGACTTAAATGACACAACACTAGTGTGCGCCTACGCCTGAACAGTGACCTCAGTGTGTCACCGGTTGTTTAGTTGTTTGTGTCAGGCGTGTGTGACGTGTGTCACCGGTTGTTTAGTTGTTTGTGTCAGCCGTGTGTGACGTGTGTCACCAGTTGTTTAGTTGT
This sequence comes from Pomacea canaliculata, assembly GCF_003073045.1. Lineage (NCBI taxonomy): Eukaryota > Metazoa > Mollusca > Gastropoda > Architaenioglossa > Ampullariidae > Pomacea > Pomacea canaliculata. Next base: position 25,697,470 of record NC_037599.1, on the reverse strand, counting down.
TTGTGTCAGGTGCGTGTCACCGGTAGTTTAGTTGTTTGTGTCAGGCGTGTGTCACCGGTTGTTTAGTTGTGTCAGGCGTGTGTGTCACCGGTAGTTTAGTTGTTTGTGTCAGGCGTGTGTGTCACCGATAGTTTAGCTGTTTGTGTCAGGCGTGTGTCACCGATAGTTTAGCTGCTTGTGTCAGGCGTGTGTCACCGGTAGTTTAGCTGTTTGTGTCAGGCGTGTGTGACGTGTGTCACCGGTTGTTTAGTTGTTTGTGTCAGACGTGTGTGACGTGTGTCACCGGTAGTTTAGTTGTTTGTGTCAGGCGTGTGTCACCGGTGGTCAGCGTGTGTCACTGTTTTCCCAGTGTGTATAACACATGCAAACTGTTGTACAAACTATAAATAAAGTTTTCGTTTGAAATATCTTCGTCTCCAAAACTGTGCAGATTCACTGCTGTGGCCATTTCTTCAAGCGGACTGCAATGGACTGACTTTGATCCTCGTGTACAAGAAGCTGAGGAAGAACAATTTTTTCCAGAAATTTGAACATGATGTCCGCTACCACGTGACTCTGATGTCCGCTACAGTTGCTGGTACACAGACGGCTGAGAAATTGTGAGAATATTTTTTTTTAATTTGTCAGATGTTACTTCATTCTTAAATCTGTAGGAGGGCAGAAGCAAGATCGCCGAAATGCATTACAACATTTTGTACATTAGAGAATCTTTTGGAATTAAATGTAGATAAGACAAAACAGATAAACATGTTTAAACCACTGCACTACCGGACACCCGCACTGTACCAACGTTGTGGGTCTTGTAAGGTCATAAACAACAATATTGAGGAAAGATCCATGCTACCCATGCTACCCACGCTATCCATGCTACCCCTCCTACCCATGCTACCCACGCTATCCATGCTACCCCTCCTACCCCTCCTCCCCATGCTACCCCTGCTACTCCCGCTACCCATGCTGCACTACGAGTAATGAGCAAAGTTTGTGTAGAGCCTCATTACACAACGAGTAAGTGTCCTACGATCAACCGTCCCTACAGCCACAGTCAGGTCGCTGACGATCTCATGCCCTTGGTGATGCCTCACGCACCGAGCTCTTGCCCGCTGTCAGTGTTCAAGATGTCATGTCAGTGCTCAGACGTGTGTCATGTCAACGATAAGACGCATCATATCAGTAATGACGCCTGTGTCACGTCAGCCATCATATGTATATCATGTCAGCAATGACGTGTGTGCCATGAGCAACATAACCCTCACTGCCATGATCACTGACATGTGGACAGTACGGTGCCGTAGTCACGTGATCACTGACGTGTGGACAGTACGGTGTCGTAGTCACGTGATCACTGACATGTGGACAGTACGGTGTCGTAGTCACGTGATCACTGACGTGTGGACAGTACGGTGTCGTAGTCACGTGATCACTGACATGTGGACAGTACGGTGTCGTAGTCACGTGATTACTGACGTGTGGACAGTACGGTGTCGTAGTCACGTGATCACGTGACGTGACAGTACGGTGGTCGTAGTCACGTGATCACTGACATGTGGACAGTACGGTGTCGTAGTCACGTGATCACTGAATTGAGGACAGTACGGTGCAGTAGTCACGTGATCACTGACGTGTGGACAGTACGGTGCCGTAGTCACGTGATCACTGACGTGTGGACAGTACGGTGTCGTAGTCACGTGATCACTGAATTGAGGACAGTACGGTGCAGTAGTCACGTGATCACTGACGTGTGGACAGTACGGTGTCGTAGTCACGTGATCACTGACGTGTGGACAGTACGGTGCAGTAGTCACGTGATCACTGACGTGTGGACAGTACGGTGTCGTAGTCCGTGATCACTGAAGTGTGGACAGTACGGTGTCGTAGTCACGTGATCACTGACATGTGGACAGTACGGTGTCGTAGTCACGTGATCATGACATGTGACAGTACGGTGCCGTAGTCACGGATCACTGACGTTGGACAGTACGGTGTAGTCACGTGATCACTGACATGTGGACAGTACGGTGTCGTAGTCACGTGATCACTGAATTGAGGACAGTACGGTGCAGTAGTCACGTGATCACTGACGTGTGGACAGTACGGTGCCGTAGTCACGTGATCACTGACGTGTGGACAGTACGGTGTTGTAGTCACGTGATCACTGAAGTGTGGACAGTACGGTGCCGTAGTCCAAGACGGCAGCAGTTCGATGCGATGACTGTGTCGGAGGGTTTGGCGGAAGGCTTGTGGTCAGCTGTTGTGCACCGTTGATGGCTGTCATGCTGTGGTATGACGTCACTGCCTCAGTCTGGTGCCCGCTGGGTGTTTTCTTTGCCCGGCATTGGTCACACAAGACTGAGTTTGTGAAGAGGGCGGCTAGTATCAGGCCACCCAAGGCGATCATGATCATACCTGTGAAGACAAGTCTAAAACATCAACAGGTGTTCATAATACTCATTTTAAAGAAAGTTAGCACCGACTAAATATTCAACAGTTTGGTATTAGTGTACAACACTGTCACTCGCTGTGTACTTGTGTGTGTGTGCGCGCGCTCGCCAACAATCAAAATCTGTGAGAGAATCTGTAAGACTGAGGCGAGCGGGCAGAGCAACACAGACTTTCTAAAACAAAAAAATCCCAGACACACAAATACACACTCAATCACACACAGACACAAATAAGCACACACGCAATGACACACAGTAACAAGGATGACACACTGACCACAGCAGTGCCATTGTCCACTCACGAGGACAGTTAGTAAACAAAGACAGTAGCAGAGAGACCACAGCTGAGAACAGAAAGTACTCTACAGACTACTCACTGAAGTGAGACAGGAACAAAGGGACGACTAATGAAGCGAAGACAGAAGCAGAGGCTAACCACTGAGCGAGACAGTAACGGAAACTGTAATGTAGGAGTGGTAACAAGGGCGGTAACTAGGCGGTACAATATGCCAGCTGTAATGCAGGCGGCGGTAACTAGGGCGGTAACAAGGGCGGTAACTAGGGCGGTAACAAGGGCGGTACAATACGCCAGCTGTAATGTAGGCGGCGGTAACTAGGGTGGTAACAAGGGCGGTAACTAGGGCGGTAACTAGGGCGGTACAATATGCCAGCTGTAACGTAGGCGGCGGTAACTAGGGCGGTACAATATGGAAGTACAATATGCCAGCTGTAACGTACGAGGCGGTAAGATAAAGCTAAGTACCTGTGTATCTCTGGATGACGATGATGATGATGACGACGACGACAACGATGATGTACACACAGAGCACATAATATCTCTAAGATACCAGACTGAGAGGTTGCGAGTGAAGAAGTCAGGTACCTGTGATGATGACGGCGTCCAGGGCGGTTGACAGCTTCATGTAGGCCTCGTCTGCAGACTCGTTCTCGCGTGCGGTGGCGCCAGCATCGCGATGCAGGTCACGTGGGTACAAAAAGCCAAATGCCGCGAAAGCCAGACCCAGCAGCGCGAGCCCCAGGGCCAGATGACTGACCACGCCCGCAACCCAGTCTACCTGCTCCTCACTTGACCTCTGCTCTCTCTCGGGGACCAGTCGTTGGCGATCAGACCAGGAGCTGGCAGGGCCGGCAGCCATTTTCTGGAATTCTTGGAAAAGAAAAGGCGATGAAGATGATGATGATGGCATTGAGGTCATGAATGATTTTATAAAATCTAAATGTGAGTTGTTTACGCATTTTTGTGCACGTCTGTTGAGTGATGCCATTCCTGCCTTTGAGTTCATGTGAATGGCAAGATGTGTGTGTGTGTGCCTGTCTGTGTGTGCCTTGGTGTGTGTGCTTGTGTGTGTGCCTGTGTGTGTGTGTGCGTGTGTGTGTGAGTGCCTGTCTGTGTGTGCCTGTGTGTGTGTCTGTGTGTGTGTGTATGTGTGTGTGCCTGTGTGTGTCTGTGTGTGTGCTTCTGTGTGTGTGTGTGTGTGTGTGTGTGTGTGTGTGTGTGTGTGCCTGTGTGTGTGTGTGTGTGTGTGTCTGTGTGTGTGTGTGCCTGTGTGTGTGTCTGTGTGTGTGTGCTTCTCTGTGTGTGTCTGTGTGTGTGTGTGTGCGCGCGCTGTACACGTGTATCAGTCCTGCAGTGTGTGGGTAGTGATAGTTATTTCAGGGTAGCTGTGTGTGCTATTAGTTATTACTGTACAGTGTGTAGACACTACATAGACATCAGCTGTGTTGTCTGAATGTAATTATTGATGTCAGTGCTGTCGTGTGTGGCCGTAAGTAACTGTCACTTGTACCGTGTGTGAACACTCAGTGAACATCTAGTGTGCTGTATGTGGGCAATAATTCTCTTCTAATTCTCTCTGTATAAAATGTACATGTTATTGTACATCGGTTGTGCTTACATGGGCAGTAAATGTTATTTACACTTGTAAATGTTATTTACACCTGGCGGGGTCAGCAACTAATTACTATTTCAGTGGCTCAGTGTGTGGCCAGTGATGTTATTTACACCTGTAAATGTTATTTACACCTGCCGGGGTCAGCAACTAATTACTATTTCAGTGGCTCAGTGTGTGGCCAGTGAATGTTATTTACACCTGTAAATGTTATTTACACCTGCCGGGGTCAGCAACTAATTACTATTTCAGTGGCTCAGTGTGTGGCCAGTAAATGTTATTTACACCTGTAAATGTTATTTACACCTGCCGGGGTCAGCAACTAATTACTATTTCAGTGGCTCAGTGTGTGGCCAGTAAATGTTATTTACACCTGTAAATGTTATTTACACCTGCCGGGGTCAGCAACTAATTACTATTTCAGTGGCTCAGTGTGTGGCCAGTAAAACTACCTGCCGCTACGTGTGGACATAAATTTCTGTGAGGTCAATTGTCTGTTGCCCAAGTGACTCCAGCCTCAAAGGATCTTCAGACTTCCTTTGTGAAGTCCACTTGTTTTTGTGACTACCATAATTCCCAAGTGACACACCACAAGTCACAAATGCTCTCCCTTACACGCTTGAGCACATAGGTCACAATGGAGGTCAGGGGAGAGAAATGATGACCTGTGTCGTCAGCGATGTGATGAAGAATTTGTCGCCAACGAGAGGTGTGCGAGGTGCCGGACACGGAGCTACAGGTAGGAGGTCGCTATATGTGGTATGTAGCTCGGTGCGGGGGGTCAGGGTGGGGAATGTTCCCCAATCTCCGCCCACGACGCATGGCATTTGTAAGTCGCTTTACCGGCTTGTGTCTCGCCCTCATCTCCAGGTGCGCTGAGCTAATCTCTCACTAATCTTCTTTACACGATCCTCGTAAATGATGATGTCAAGTGAGAGAGGAAAGCAGTTAAAGACAGTGGAGGTGGTGGAGGTGGTGGAGGTGGTGGAGGTGGTGGAGGTGCGGTGTCCCGACTTCAGCCACTGTCTTCTTACAATACGACTTCTACATCTCTTCAGCACTCAAAGCATGGCATAGTTGTATTGAGGGATGTGGTGTTAAAACACATGCAGTACCACTGTCTGCATAGTAACACGATTTGTACTCACATCCACTGTTCAAAGTACAGTTTGTATGTATATGTGTATGTATGTGTATGTATATACATGTACATTATACCTGTTTGTGGATTCATGAAGACCGTACGTAACTTGTCATGCATTCATGAACTCATACTTCTGTGTTTATTTCATGAAAACTACGACTAACATTTAATGTAACTCTTTACTCACATAATAATGTATGATAATACTAGTGCCATCTGGCGGAAAACTGTGCTTCCATAGGTAGGCGACTAGTCGGGTAGATTTGTAGTGAGGTGCTGGGTGGAGACTACTAACTGCTGACGTTTGACACTGCCACTACTCGTAACGGACTAACAGCAGCTGATGAGATGATTGGCTGATATCGATGTGTAGGGAGGGGCGCCACCTGAAGCAATGTAGAGGTTGTAGGACAGCAGTCAATCCGTTAATCAAACAACAACAGTCGAGGCTTAGCTGACGTCCCTCACCTACGTGTGCGCCAGCACCTGACGCTCTCCGTGTGTCCGCTGGTTTGTGTCGGGGTCAGGGGGTAGGCGTGTCATGTGTGAGTGTGTGTGTACGTGTGTTCGCATGCTAATCTATTTGTGTCTTCACGTCTGTCTGTGGGTGCCCTTTTTTGGGGGGAGGAGGAGAAGGAGAAGGAGTGTGTATGAGAATGCTTGCAGGAGTGCATTAGTCTGTGTGTTTAAAACTTGATTATTTTGTCAACGATAAGATGTATCATGTCAGCAATGAGGTGTTACCGGCGACACCATTTTAACCACTTTCTGATTCTATTTACATATCAAGTTTGTAAATATCATTTCCCTTCTGTGTCTTACTTTGTGTGCTTGAATATTTGCACCTGACAACGCTGCAGTAGCTCGTGACTTAGCTGTTTGCCTGCAAGCATAATTATTCTTTATTGATATTTCGAGTTGGGAGTGTATTCCATCTGTGGTGTGTCAGTGTGTTGACGATTCACATTGTAATTAAGACTGCGCGCACGTCAGGGGGACATCAACCGGAACAGCGGCACGTGACCAGCGGTTCCACCGATTGTCGCCGCGCCCACCGCCTGCACCCTGATGAGCCTACAGCGACCATCAGTCATGAACACAAGTACTAACAGATATCTAATGTGCTGTAGGTAGCTCGATTCAGCCAGACAGGGATGTAGGCAGGTGTGTGTGGTGAGTGGCTAGGTGGACAAGTGGTCGATCTGTGACTAAGAGGAGTTTAGGTGGATAGGTAAGTGGGGGGAGGGGGGGAGTGATGAGTTTGAATGACTAGGGCAGTGATGCCCAACCTTTTTCGGCCTGCGGGCCATATCCATTTCGGACAGCCGTGTCGCGGGCCACTTCACCGCAAAAATACAAAAAAGAAAAAAAAAAAATAGAGCAGATACCATTTTTTATTAGAAACAAGTTGTACTTACCATTAATTATGTAGTAATTAGTGAGATATTTGAAGTTGTTTTCCCGAAACCAACTTCTGAATGTCCGGCCTCATCGTAGAGACACCAAGTCGGAGCACTGAATCGAAATGTTCGTCCATCGAAAAAAAAGATTGGGAACGCCCTACGTAGGGATAAATACTTCTTCTCTTTTTTCGTTTTTTATTTATTTTTTTATTACTAACATGCCGATTTTCTGCACTGTGGGCAGAAGTTTCGCCGGATATGGCCCGCGGGCCGTAGGTTGGGCATCCCTGGACTAGGGTATTGTCTCCATGACACCTCCTCCTAGTATAAGAGGCTCACAGTGATATGTGTTGTTCACATGACCCCCTACTCTAGTATAAGAAGCTCACAGTGATGTGTATTGTTCACATGACCCCTACTGTAATGTAACCCACACTGGAGCTTGTAGCAGGAACCATAGACATGTGACAAGTCTCAGTTGATGTCTCGGGTGCTTGTGACAAGATTAGAGATTTCTCTTGCTAACATACACCAGCATGACACATGTGAAAAGTCAAACAATTCGTGTGAATGAAGATACACCAATTCAGTAGTAGGATTAGCAGGCTAATATTCCCGCGCGGAAAGGCTTCACTAACACACTGGGTTAGCGGAGTGACTAGAGCTGACAAGTGTACTAAACCACAGACTGAGGCACAGCAAGATGATGTCTCAAGTACTTACTTGTTTACATTGTCAACACAGCTCCCATCTTCTCAGCCTGGTCCTAAGTGTGGTGTTCAGCTCTTCTCCCCTCTCTGTCTCTCGCTCACACCCTCAGGACAGTCGATTTCCGGGGCAGCTGTTACACCGTCACGTGACCTCCAAGACCGTGTTACACAGTCAGCTAATCGATACCTGCGATATACAGTCCGTCCATCGATACCTGAGAATTCATGAGCACACCTCACTCAAGACTTGCAGGTGAGCCTACAGGTGCACGAGAGGTGTGTAATCAGCTCAACAGACAAGCTGGTGATGATCTGTGGAAGCAACTGCATCCAGCTGTACACTCGCAGCTGTGTTTTAGCAAAGTGCCTGTGGACGACTGCGGAGATTTGTGTACGCATGGACCAGCACCTCACCTAATGGGGCTGACCTCTTCCGGTCACATGCTCATCGCACACTAATGACTGCTGACCCCTGTGATGACAAGGCTACTGTGCTAAGTACTGTGATGACGGCTGACTGTTGTACTGACTACTGTACTGACTACTAACTACTGTGCTGACTTCTGTGGTAATCAATGTGCTAACTACTGTGCTAAGTACTGTGATGACTGCTGACTGTTGTACTGACTACTGTACTGACTACTAACTACTGTGCTGACTTCTGTGGTAATCAATGTGCTAACTACTGTGCTAAGTACTGTGTTGACTGCTGACTGTTGTACTGACTACTGTACTGACTACTAACTACTGTGCTGACTACTGTGCTAACTACTGTGCTAAGTACTGTGATGACTGCTGACTGTTGTACTGACTACTGTACTGACTACTAACTACTGTGCTGACTTCTGTGGTAATCAATGTGCTAACTACTGTGCTAAGTACTGTGATGACTGCTGACTGTTGTACTGATTACCGTGCTAAGTACTGTGATGACTGCTAATTACTGTGCTGACTACTGTGCTAGCTATCGTGCTAAGTACTGTGTTGACTGCTGACTGTTGTACTGACTACTATGCTAACTACCGTGCCAGCAACTGTGCTGCCTACTGACCGCAGATACCTCTCCGCCCTCTACCTCCCTAATTTTCACGCACGTGCATATTCAGTGTTTTTGCACTTTTATTCTCAGAAAACGTATTTTCACAAAGTTTTATTTTACGGAAGGCGTGTTTTCACAATCTTACTGTCACATGCTAGTCATTTTCTATAAATTGTGGAGTTCTCCTTCTCATAGCGCATTTGTCCAAAACCTTTTTTATTGCACAATATTTATTCTCATAAACGATTAATTTCACATCTCAAGCGATTGTCGTTCAGTCTTCCTTGTCATGCAGCATTCATTCCCTTAGAATGCACATGGTGACACAGTACTTATTCTGACAATACTTACTCTCACACGCTCTCATTCTCAAGCACACAGTCATGCATCACACCTTTCAATGGAGTCCTCAGCTGCAGCAGGTCTGGCAGCGCCGCCAATGGCTTCCAGACCACATATAGACCGTCTGTAGACCGCCTGTAGACCGCCTGTCTCTTCTAAGCCCTGCCTCGGGGGTCGGACATCAACCCTGCACCCACCCCACTACCACCACCCTTCCTGTCTGAGGCACAGTCATCAACTCCACCTTCGCTTCCTAGGAAGTCGCCTCCCTTGGATTTGGTGACGTCAGCTGGAGGTCACGTGCTTGTGAAGGCGCCGCTTGTGAGATAAGCAGCGCCTCACTTGGGACACGCGCGGTATAATGGGATGGGGCTGGGCGCCGGAAATGCTTGTTCCATGTCTAACAGCCTCAGGTGCGTGAGCTGAAAGTACCCGACCGAGGGGCGGTGCTACCCGACTATGTCCATGTCAGGTGACCGCACACTGAGATCAAGTCCTCGGCTGTCTTTACCTTCAGACGTGTGCATAGAGGCACACAGTGGGGTGCATCACCAAAGTCTCTACAGCTTAGTCCTAGGGTGTGTGCGCGTGCAGTCTACCCTGTCTTACCTGCTGAGTGTCGGTCGCTAGCTTCCTCTTGTCTCTCGGTCTTCTCCGGCTGATGTAGCTTTTCAAAGTATGAGCGTATTAATGGTTACATGCTCACCAGCTGATGTAACTTTTCAAAGTATGAGCGTATTAATGGTTACATACTCACCAGCTGATGTAACTTTTCAAAGTATGAGCATGTTAATGGTTACATACTCACCAGGTGATGTAACTTTTCACAGCGATAGATGTATTATTTGAAGTGCATGCATGAGCTATGCAACCTTCTCAAGATACAGGTTGTGATAGCTTAAGTTTGAGATTTTTTGAGACCTGGAGGACTGCAGCACACACGTCACGTCACGTCACCTCAGGTCACGTCAGGTCAACCAGACAAGCAAGAGGTCGAGGGGGGATCAATAGTAGGGGTGGGGGTGTTGGTGCGGGGTAGACGGGTGGCAGGCGGTGGCAGGCGGGCTGCAGGCGGAGTGCGTGGTTGGAATGCTGCACGCGCTTCTCCTGACATCAGGCCACCGCCAGCAGGAAACGTAGTTCCGGGGGAAGCGGGCGTTCTTTTTCTGGATTGGCTGAAACAGGTGGCACTCATTGCTAGACCCTTTTGTCTGAGCACTTGGTAAAGTTTGTTTGAAGAAAGCCTGACTAGCGAGCGCAATTCCACGTGGGCCACGAGATTTAGTTGTATTTCTCCATCTTTCTTCCATTCCCGCTAATGACGCCAGAAGCTTGACCTGATTTCTGCCCTCGTGAAAGTGAAATAAACAATAGAGGGCGTTGAGCTCATGGCGAGTATTTTCTAACTCGGGTGCCATTGTCCAGGGTGCAGAGACAAGTGCCACGTGTCCACTTGCTGGCGACACAAGCAGCCAAGAGTGCATCTACTGTCTGAAACACTGGAATGTTTGGCTAGGTCAGTGCTTCTACTGGAATGTTTGGCTAGGTCAGTGCTTCTACTGGAATGTTTGGCTAGGTCAGTGCTTCTACTGAAATGTTTGGCTAGGTCAGTGCTTCTACTGGAATGTTTGGCTAGGTCAGTGCTTCTACTGTCTGAAACACTGAAATGTTTGGCTAGGTCAGTGCATCTACTGAAGTGTTTGGCTAGGTCAGTGCATCTACTGAAATGTTTGGCTAGGTCAGTGCTTCTACTGGAATGTTTGGCTAGGTCAGTGCATCTGCTGTCTGAAACACTGGAATGTTTGGCTAGGTCAATGCATCTACTGGAATTTTTGGCTAGGTCAGTGCATCTGCTGTCTGAAACACTGGAATGTTTGGCTAGGTCAGTGCTTTCTCCCGTCCAAAGATCAGGAAACAGAGATGGTGTTTCTCAAAATATTGAGAGCAGACAAGAAAAGCTGTGTAGGTAATGTTGACAGCGATAAATGACTGTTTCAAAGGTCCCAACAATACCGAGCTGCGAGCCGAGTACTAGAAAAGAGACCGGCATTATTCTTTAATGATAATAATATAGTACAACGACCTCGTTGTGGATACTATGTACACACTGCAGCAGTAGAACCCAGTGGCTAGTAATGCAGTGTAGCAATAGGTGGCAGCACATGCAGGCTGTATTTTTACCGCCTGATCATAGAGTATTAGTAGAGCCCCATCGGCTGGTACACAGACCTCACACATTGTGTTTGGTTGTGTTCCATCACTCTTTCAAGTCACCTTCACAGCACCTGTCGTCAGGCCCTTAGGCTATGCAGACAAGCTGTCTTCACCTGTAGACAATGTTGACAAGCTGTCCTCACCTGTAGACAATGCTAACAAGCTGTACTCACCTGTAGGCTATGCAGACAAGCTGTCCTCACCTGTAGACAATGTTGACAAGCTGTCCTCACCTGTAGACAATGTTGACAAGCTGTCCTCACCTGTAGACAATGTTGACAAGCTGTCCTCACCTGTAGACAATGCTGACAAGCTGTCCTCACCTGTAGACAATGCTGACAAGCTGTCCTCACCTGTAGACAATGCTGACAAGCTGTACTCACCTGTAGGCAATGCTGACAAGCTGTCCTCACCTGTAGACAATGTTGACAAGCTGTCCTCACCTGTAGACAATGCTAACAAGCTGTCCTCACCTGTAGACAATGCTGACAAGCTGTCCTCACCTGTAGGCTATGCTAACAAGCTGTCCTCACCTGTAGACAATGTTAACAAGCTGTCCTCACCTGTAGACAATGCTGACAAGCTGTCCTCACCTGTAGACAATGTTAACAAGCTTTCCTCACCTGTAGGCTATGCTGACAAGCTGTACTCACCTGTAGACAATGCTAACAAGCTGCCCTCACCTGTAGGCTATGCTAACAAGCTGTCCTCACCTGTAGACAATGTTGACAAGCTGTCCTCACCTGTAGACAATGCTGACAAGCTGTCCTCACCTGTAGACAATGCTAACAAGCTGTCCTCACCTGTAGACAATGTTGACAAGCTGTCCTCACCTGTAGACAATGCTGACAAGCTGTCCTCACCTGTAGGCTATGCTGACAAGCTGTCCTCACCTGTAGGCTATGCTGACAAGCTGTCCTCACCTGTAGGCTATGCTAACAAGCTGTCCTCACCTGTAGACAATGCTGACAAGCTGTCCTCACCTGTAGGCTATGCTAACAAGCTTTCCTCACCTGTAGACAATGCTAACAAGCTGTCCTCACCTGTAGACAATGCTAACAAGCTGTCCTCACCTGTAGACAATGCTGACAAGCTATCCTCACCTGTAGACAATGCTAACAAGCTGTCCTCACCTGTAGACAATGCTGACAAGCTGTACTCACCTGTAGGCTATGCTAACAAGCTGTCCTCACCTGTAGGCTATGCTAACAAGCTGTCCTCACCTGTAGACAATGCTAACAAGCTGTCCTCACCTGTAGGCTATACTAACAAGCTGTACTCACCTGTAGGCTATGCTAACAAGCTGTCCTCACCTGTAGACAATGCTGACAAGCTGTACTCACCTGTAGGCTATGCTAACAAGCTGTCCTCACCTGTAGACAATGTTGACAAGCTGTCCTCACCTGTAGACAATGCTAACAAGCTGTCCTCACCTGTAGACAATGCTGACAAGCTGTACTCACCTGTAGGCTATGCTAACAAGCTGTCCTCACCTGAAGACAATGCTAACAAGCTGTCCTCACCTGTAGACAATGTTGACAAGCTATCTTTATCATCCTATGACATCACAGTTGAGAGTGACGAGCTGTGTATCATGCTTTGCGCGCGTGCGTCAGTAGGATTGGGGGGCGGAGAACAAAGATAAAAACAGAGGAAAGTTTATGTTTGTCTGCTGTGAGTTTCATGCTGCAATAATATGACGAGTACATACGTACTGTAAAATCTACCTGTAAAAAACTGGAGTGAGCCAGGTCAGGCATATTGCAGCATACTGACATAATATTACATGACATAATGTTACTTGGCATAATATTACATGACATAGTATTACTTGGCATAATATTACATGATACAGTATTACATGACATATTACATGACATAGTATTACATGACATGATGTTACATGACATAGTATTACTTGGCATAATGTTACATGATACAATATTACATGGCATAGTATTACATGACATATTACATGACATGAGAAGATTTTATTTTGTTGTGTGGTCGCTTTGCAATCACACTTTTGAGAATGTGTTAGGGTTTTGAGAATGTCAAGCGCTTCACTGTAGGATAAATATATAGATAAGTATTTAAAAGCGCCCTCTGAATTCTGTGTAATGTGCTCGGAATTTTTGAAAAACAATTTGGATAATAAATACAATAATGACTTGCAGTGGCACTGGCCCACGTTTGTCATTGTGACAGAAACATTGTTTTGATGGACATAGTTGACAACATCGGGGTAGTAAGTGCACTCCTCACAACAGCTCCCCTAGAGTCGGGGAGTGCATTTTGTGGGAGTGGTTTTCCCGTGATAGTCTTGTGGTCGATCTGCCTTCTGGTGAGGGCGGGAGACCATAGCACTCCCTCACCTTGGATGTGCACTGCGAGGAGTTCTTATTGCCTCATCATTAATCGTGGGTACTGTGTCGGGTGGGGGTCCGGTGGGGGTCCGGTGGGGGGTCGAGGAAGTAACTGCCATGTGAAGTTATTATTCCTACATGGATTAAATAATCCAGAACACTTTGTGATTGAACACAACCTTGTCTGCCAAGTTTGCCACGACACATCTAGTGACATGCATCTGTCGGTTGTAGCAGTAACGGTACACACAGCCTTGAACTGGCTGTCATGTAGACATTTGTAACCCACAGGAACATTGAATATCTATCTGACTAGATGATTGTGTGGATGGCAGTGAGACTTGCTGAAGAAATTTAATAATTAGTGTCAGTCGTGTGTGTCAGGCTGGGAGAGGCGTTGTCCTCCCATCTATTTTTATTACTCAAAATGGAAATGTTCTTACTTTACTCGGGTTTCTGTGGCTCGGCGGAGTCTCTCCCTCTGTACATAGGCTCGACCCCTGGTTGAGGTGATAGTCGGTACTTTGCCGACAAAAGTCTTCACCGCCAGTTGACGATACCACAGATGTGTAGGTGGACTACTGTCTGTCTGCCGAGACCAACGCTGAGTCTCTTGCGCAGTCCTCCGCTGTTAGTCTCGGCGAGCCTAAACAATGAGTGTGACTAAACCAGAAGCTATGCACACATCTGCCTCGTTTTAGTAGTTAACTGGAAAAAATCGTCTGCATCAGTCCTATAATACGCTGTATCACTAGTCACTAGTGCGACTGTATCACTAGTACGACTATCACTAGTCACTAGTGCGACTGTATAACTAGTCACTAGTGCGCCTGTATAACTAGTCACTAGTGTAAGTATCACTAGTGCGACTGTATCACTAGTCACTAGTCACTACTGTATCACTAGTACGACTGTCACTAGTCACTAGTACGACTGTATAACAAGTCACTAGTGCTACTGTATCACGAGTACGACTGTATCACTAGTCACTAGTAGTGAGTATCACTAGTCACTAGTACTACTGTATCACTAGTCACTAGTGCGACTGTATCACTATACGCCTGTATCACTAGTCACTAGTACTACTGTATCACTAGTCACTAGTGCGACTGTATCACTAGTACTACTGTATCACTAGTCACTACTGTATCACTATACGCCTGTATCACTAGTCACTAGTACGACTGTATTACTAGTCACTACTGTATCACTAGTACGACTGTCACTAGTCACTAGTAGTGAGTGTATATTACCAGCCTCAGTAGAGGGCATGTCTGAAAGATGTGTGTAACACGACATCCTTGTGACTTGTGTTGTCACTAGGTACAATGTGATCTTGTGCCAGTGGCCTGTGTCAGGTGAAAGCTGACAAATACGAGGTACAACACAATGGAGAGAGAATGTATCGCGGTCGTGTCTGTGTGGAGAAGGTGTCACGTGACAGTGAGCACTAACCCACCCTCTCCCACACAAGCACCGGGTGCCAGACCCTCACAAGGATGCGGAGGACACGGGGACTCCAGGGAGGCTCTTCTCTTCTCCTAAAGCTGAAGTGTTTGGCTGCCTCCCAGAGATGTCTTCAGTTATGAGATGAGGCCATGTAGACTGGTGTACTTACCTGTTCTCACAACGTGTCTCAGTGGAGGACACGAGCCGCTCACATCAAAGTTCATGGGACAGCCCAGGTGTGTGCTAATAAGTGTACAAGTAATCATAAGTAATCAGTAATCATGGTTGTACGAGGGGTTGGTGGAGCGGATGTCAATATGTCGTGGTGTTGTTGTGCTGTTGTGCTACCCTATACAGCTGCCTCTAATTGCTGTAATTGCTAATTGCCTCCAGCCCTGTACAGCTGCCTCTAATTGCCTCCTGTGATGACTGAAGTCTTATCCTGAAGTACTGTCGGTCAAAGATTTCGGACTCCACAGCAGTAGAAATCCGAGAGAAATGTGAAATATTTATACTCCATACACAAAGCCATCTACGTCACCAGACACTTCAATGTCGGAGGCTTGTCTTGACATTTACCTCCGCCGCCAGGTAATTGCACACGGAGGCCGTGAGTGATGTCACCTATCACGGACCAAGCACGCACTAGACGACGGTTCTGGCTCGTGCGAGGGCAGCTGTCATCACACGTCACGGCGCCACACGCCAGCTGTAGGGGAGAGCACTCGTCTCCTCCTCCTGCTGATCTGGTTTATCAGGATGGCTTGCAACCGCGTTTTAAAATTATTCCGAAAACAAGTTTTTTTCTTTTAAAAAAAGACGAAAATCTTTCCCAAGTCCAGATATCTTACAGATTCTTTGAGAATGTGCCTTGAGTCATTGTAGTGAACAGCCTTTCACTGTCATCCCTACTTCACAATAACAGGTGAGAACAGCTAAGTCTTGGTGTGACTAACAGGTGAGAACAGTTCAGTCTTGGTGTGACTAACAGGTGAGAACAGCTCAGTCTTGGTGTGACTAACAGGTGAGAACAGCTCAGTCTTGGTGTGACTAACAGGTGAGAACAGCTCAGTCTTGGTGTGACTAACAGGTGAGAACAGTTCAGTCTTGGTGTGACTAACAGGTGAGAACAGCTCAGTCTTGGTGTGACTAACAGGTGAGAACAGTTCAGTCTTGGTGTGACTAACAGGTGAGAACAGCTCAGTCTTGGTGTGACTAACAGGTGAGAACAGTTCAGTCTTGGTGTGACTAACAGGTGAGAACAGTTCAGTCTTGGTGTGACTAACAGGTGAGAACAGCTCAGTCTTGGTGTGACTGAACAGTGAAAGGATCTGTCAGAGTTCTTGTCAGTCAGTACAGTGTGTAGCCTACCGTGTAGCTCTTGTGCCACTAACACCGTGTAGCTAAGCTCTTGTCATCACACTAACATCGTGTAGCTAAGCTCTTGTCGTGACACTAATGTCGTGTAGCTAAGAACTTGTCGTCACACTAACATCGTGTAGCTAAGCTCTTGTCGTGACACTAATGTCGTGTAGCTAAGAACTTGTCGTCACACTAACACCGTGTAGCTAAGCTCTTGTCATCACACTAACATCGTGTAGCTAAGCTCTTGTCGTCACACTAACATCGTGTAGCTAATCTCTTGTCATCACACTCATGTCGTGTAGCTAACACGTGACACTAACATTCTGTAGCTTAGCTTAGATAATTAATAACTTTGGTGTGGTGTTGATGAACGTAGTTCAGCCTGCAGACCTAAACTAAGAGGATAGTAACATGCTGGAGAGACAGAGAAGGGGAAGTGGATTATCAAGTTTTGACTAAATGTCAAGTTTTAAAATGGCTGGTCAGATGGTGTTCAAGGGAGATAATTGATGTATTTATACTCTGCCTGCTATCACGTGACACGAACAATGCAGCACACAAGGACGTTACCGGCTCCTTGATTCGCTGATTCGCTGCATTAGACGGGAGGGGCAGTGGAGGAAGACCTTTGACAGGTCTGTGGGTTTCGTTGACTGAAGGAACTCGTGTTGACATAGTCTTCTGCGTCAACTGCTGTGTCATCTATGTCATGACAGGCCTTTTGTCACAATTTTCATCTCTTGTCATCAATCTTACCCAGACCTGGGCAAAGGTCGGCCCGCGGGCCGGATCCGGCCCGCCTCCTGTCTCTGACCGACCCGCCCGCCCGCCCGCCAGTAAATATACTATATATACAGTATTGGGTAAAACTGAGTTAACTATATTAGTCCGGCCCTCTAAAACATCCCAATTTCTCATGCGGCCCCTTGGGAAAAATAATTGCCCACCCCTGCTCTTACCTCTGCTTTTCCATTCTTGCTGATGAGCTCGAGTCTAGTGACGTGCCATGCGCCAAGCCTTTGATCACAGCTAGTGACGTGTCCTATACTAAACCTCTGATCACAGCTAGTGACGTGTCCTATACTAAACCTTTGATCACAGCTAGTGACGTGCTAGGAGGTCGAAGATTAGTGTTTTACACCGAGCCAGCAACTGAGGGTATATCAAGACAAGGCAGATGCCACATGCAGAGAAAGAACTGTGTGTCTGAGACGAGAGCTGAACCCTTCACTGTATTGGTGACAGGTAGTGACATGTCATACAATATGTTCTGGTGACAGGTAGTGACATGTCATACAATATGTTCTGGTGACAGGTAGTGACATGCCATACAACAGGCTCTAATGACAGGTAGTGACATGCCATACAACAGGCTCTAGTGACAGGTAGTGACATGTCAGGCTCTAGTGACAGGTAGTGACATGTCAGGCTCTAGTGACAGGTAGTGACATGCCATACAACAGGCTCTAGTGACAGGTAGTGACATGCCATACAACAGGCTCTAGTGACAGGTAGTGACATGTCAGGCTCTAGTGACAGGTAGTGACATGCCATACAACAGGCTCTAGTGACAGGTAGTGACATGTCAGGCTGTAGTGACAGTTGGTACCTAGTCCCCAGTCTGTTGATGTGCACTTGTTGCCAGTTGTGGTTACCCTGGTGTTACACTGTAAACGTCACCAACTAAGCCTCCAGAAAATAGCCGAGTGGTAGCCGAGAGCTGCTGTCAGGGCTAATCACGAACCCTATATGCTAGGGGTCATTGAGCTAACCCCGTCATTCCTCAGTTCATGGGGGCACTGCTTGTGTTTTCGCACAACGTCATTACTGGTCACGTGGCTGTGTGAATCAACACATCATTAGTGGTTACGTGACCCGCTGAATCAACAATGTCTGCGACTAACCAGAAAAAAGTGTGAAAAGGAAAGTAGAATCACTCCTTTGGTAAACTGTTTTAGTCTAAGTGCACAGAGAGAGAGAGTAAGAAAGAGAGAACGAAAAATGAAAGGGAGCACACGGATAGATGACAAGGGCCGCAACTCTCAAAGGTCTCGAGAGATGGGGAGGAGGCTGCTGCACGAAGACCAGTCCGCTCCTTCACGTGTGTGAGCCTGTTCTTCCTATGACCACCTCTCTTCAAAGACAAGTCATCACCAGGGTGTCGTTCCGGGTGGAATGGCTGTAAGGAGGGGTGGGTGGTGTCATGCACGTGTGACGACCGTGCTTCCTGCACTCGTTTCGTCTCTGTTCTCTGCACGACCCTTGATGCGCCCTCCACACCAACACTTCTGTGCTGTACGGACGCACACACAAACACATCAAACAGTGATCAGTACATCACAACACTGACAGAAATGCTGTGGAGTGATTGATGAAGAGAGCAGCCAGAGGGGTATCACTGTTCTGATATTTCATGACTAAAGAAAGACACCGGGGATAGTCCGCTAGTTCATCTGCAAGGACAGACAACTCAGTACTCAGGACAGGGTTAATTGTAGATCAGATAGCGGCGATACTTAGTTAGTTCACAATTGTTATTATTACTCAATACTCAGGACAGTGTTAACTGTGGATCAGGGGGAGCTGCTTCCAGCGCCACCACGCTGACCAGTTTCACGCGGGAAGACGACCGTTAGAAATAAAGTGGAGTGGACAGGGTCAAGCCGGAAAGGCAAAGGGCAAAGAAAGACTACTACGGAAGACGATGATAAACATCCCAGCAAAAACCTCAGGCAGACGACAGGATGGACAAGCAGCACAGAAAACACAAAATCAACAGACATCTGTCTCCCCTACCCCCGAATGAAACCAGTGAGGTGAAGGGTCATCACCCTCCATGGATATCTGCTTTGTCGTTGGCGATGACCTTTCCTTTAGGCTTCCGCTCCGTGGCACCCACCTTGGTGTCCACCACACCTGGCTACTGCCCTTCACCCGAAGAGTTGCTCAGGTTGTCAACACGCGGGCATTGAACCCTGGCGGGCACTTTCATCGCGGAAACCATTCACCTCCTCCTGCGGTGCTAGCATCAGCATCTGGTGTAGGGTGTATTCTACAGGTGTAACTACTTCCGGCACAAAGCTCCTTATAGCGGTGCTTACCTCACAGTGGGCAGCACGACCCACACCCTCAGCCCTCAAGGTGTCCCCAGCAGTTCCAGCAGGGCAGGAGACCCTCACTAACGAGAGAAAAGAATTCAAACTGAGAGCTGCAACAAAGGTCATCATGAAGGACAGGTCAAGGAGGTCAACAACTTCAAGAGACCTGTCCAAGATGACAGTTCGATCTCTGGAAAGCGACAGAAGTGTCAAATATGCGACCTTCGACGGTTTGAATACTCTTGACCCAAGAGTCAGGGTTACAGAGAGAGGAATGTGTGGTCCACCCTCTCCAGAAGGCGGCGCAGGAGTTCATCGCCAGCCCGACAGGCGGCGGCTTTCTTTTTAAAGATGCCATTGGGAAAATGTCTATGTTTGGGTTGAGAGCACTTATATTAGTGGGAAATGTCTATGTTTGGGTTGAGAGCACTTTTATTAGTGGGAAATGTCTATGTTTGGGTTGAGAGCACTTATATTGGTGGGAAATGTCTATGTTTGGGTTGAGAGCACTTATATTAGTGGGAAATGTCTATGTTTGGGTTGAGAGCACTTATATTGGTGGGAAATGTCTATGTTTGGGTTGAGAGCACTTATATTAGTGGGAAATGTCTATGTTTGGGTTGAGAGCACTTATATTGGTGGGAAATGTCTATGTTTGGGTTGAGAGCACTTATATTAGTGGGAAATGTCTATGTTTGTGTCGAGAGCACTTATATTAGTGGGAAATGTCTATGTTTGTGTCGAGAGCACTTATATTAGTGGGAAATGTCTATGTTTGTGTCGAGAGCACTTATATTAGTGGGAATGTATATGTTTGTGTCGAGAGTACTTATATCAGTGAGGAATGTTTATGTTTGTGTCGAGAGCACTTATATCAGTGAGGAATGTTTATGTTTGTGTCGAGAGCACTTATATCAGTGAGGAATGTTTATGTTTGTGTCGAGAGTACTTATATTAGTGGGGAATGTCTATGTTTGTGTCGAGAGTACTTATATTAGTGGGGAATGTCTATGTTTGTGTTGACAGAACTTCAGTCCATGGACTACAGCCTCAGTGTGTGAGCGTTGTTCACCAGTGACCTTGTGAGTACCCGCTGAACTATTATTCTTCAGGTCCGGCTGACTGTTGATTGAAAACAAATAAAAATTCTATTAGTGCAGTCTGCGGAGTTAAATGTTTATGTAATTATGAGGAGTCGCCGCAGGATGTAAAGGAGTTGAGCTATTGCTTCTGTTACTCCTATCGTGTATTACTACGCAGTAGTGCAGTAACATGTCTTCCTATAATTAATATTTTTAATTACATAGGATCTGCAAGAGACAAATTAAGTTGTCTTTGTTGAAGGCGCTGTATGAGTGCTGGGTGTGCAGGTGAGTGTCTGTGACACGGCACCAGGCCATGTTCTTACCAAACTCTCGCTGTCTCGGTTTTCTACCTTCTGTGGAGGTGGGGGGGAGCTGAATGACAGGTCAGGCCATTGTTTATCCGCCCACTCCCTCCGTTGTCCTGTAACTGCAGGAGTGTCTAACCAGGATGGACCTTAATGTTTTCACTGTGGACAAGGCTTTTCAGAGGAATGTAGGTTTTGTTTGATTTTCTTTTGTAACTGCAAGTAGTGTTTGTTGGAGGTACGTAGGATCCTCCCATTGCATTTCCTCCCCAAGAACTGTCTTCTCTTTATCGTCGTCCGTCAGGTGCATGTCTCGCATGTTGACAGACCATGGAGATGATCAGGTAGCGCATGAGTCTCGTTGTGGAGTGGAGAGATGTGTCGCCATTCTATTCTACGAGTACCTGCGGTTTGAGTATTTGTCTAAGACAACGGAGCCCAAGCATGCTAAACTGCTGACTGTTTCTAGCTTCCCCACCCGTCTATCCTATAGCTCACACATGTCACACACCCTTCTATCCTATAGCTGACTTGTGTCACACACCCTTCTATCCTATAGCTCACACATGTCACACACCCTGTTTGTGTCACACACCCTTATATCCTATCCTATAGCTGACTTGTGTCACACACCCTTATATCCTATCCTATAGCTGACTTGTGTCACACAACCTTCTATCCTACAGCTCACACATGTCACACACCCTGTTTGTGTCACACACCCTTCTATCCTATCCTATAGCTGACTTGTCTCACACACCCTTCTATCCTACAGCTTAATTTAATCATACACCCGTATTGAAGGAGTTCTATCCGTTCTGACACCGACTTGACCACACCGCTGGTCATCAGCTCAGTGTCGTCTGTCTAATGCTTGACATCGAATGTCGATATTATTTCCCCATGCTCAGGGCGATAGGGTCAACAAGGTCAGCTAGCTGTGGTTCCTAGCCAGCTAGTCCATCAATCATATCAGCATAGCGTGACGGCTGTGTTGTTATTGATGGCAGAATCCGCTACTTGCTGTAGTCGATCTGTTGTCATTATTTTCAGGAAGACAATCAGCAACAAAGGGAAGAGTACAAAATGTCTATGTATAGTCTATATAGTCTATGTATAGTCTATGTATAGTACTTCATCAGCCAGTCAACTAGCGGCTGTGAGAGCTAACCGCACTAGTGGTATAATCAGGACATAGGTAATGGTGTAATCAGGATAACACTAATGATGTCATCAGGATAGCACTAATGTTAATGGTCTGTAAAGACAGGAAAGATGTCGTTGGTGTTGTTGTCCTTCAAAGTGCTGCGACTACCAAATCGACTGCGATCATTTTTTTCTGTTTTAGTTTCAATGTGTTTCCTGTTAGGATTTCATTTTATTGACTTTATTTCTATGAGTGAAGGTGATAGTGCGCATGTCTTTTGTGGTAAGTGTCGCGGTGACAGATCACAGTCCTGGGGTAGTCGCTTCCCCTCAATGACCGTTCGAGTGAAGCGATTGAACTAATTAAACTGTCACCAACGTGGACTGTAGTCGAGCGGCCATCCTGTAGTCGAGCGGCCACCCTGTAGTCGACTGTAGTCAAGCGGCCACCCTGTAGTCGACTGTAGTCGAGCGGCCACCCTGTAGTCGACTGTAGTCGAGCGGCCACCCTGTAGTCGACTATAGTCAAGCGGCCACCCTGTAGTCGACTGTAGTCAAGCGGCCACCCTGTAGTCGACTGTAGTCGAGCGGCCACCCTGTAGTCGACTGTAGTCGAGCGGCCACCCTGTAGTCGACTGTAGTCAAGCGGCCACCCTGTAGTCGACTGTAGTCGAGCGGCCACCCTGTAGTCGACTATAGTCAAGCGGCCACCCTGTAGTCGACTGTAGTCAAGCGGCTATTTTTGGAAAGCTTCACCAGGAAACTTTCACGCCCATCACATAGAGCATTCACGTTCAACCTTTGACCTCAGGCGTGCCGCTGCTCCACACGTAATCAGCAGGTGAAGCTCGGAATGTTTGCCCTAGTGACGTCATAGAAGTATGTCTTCACGTAGCTTTAACAGGTCACGAGCCTCCTTACCTACATCTGTGTCTTTTTGTCGGTCTGTGTGAAAGATGCTTTCTAAAGGGGACTGCGTTCAATAGTCTTGTCTCCCTCGCGTGGTCTTTCTCTCCCCCTCCGGCAATGAACCCAACAACATCAGGTGTGCACAGGTGTGCACGACCTTCAGACAGACACCAGCAGTCTTCACATCGACACCAGTAACATCTTCAGCTAGAAACCTCCAAAGTTGTCAGACACCAGCACAGTTGTCGGCGAGACACCAGCAAAGTCCACAGACACCAGGTAGCTAGCAGCACCAACAGAGTTGACAGACACCAGGTAGCTAGCAGGAAGACACCAGCAAAGTCCACAGACACCAGGTAGCTAGCAGGAAGACACCAGCAAAGTCCACAGACACCAGGTAGCTAGCAGGAAGACACCAACAGAGTTCACAGACACCAGGTAGCAGGAAGACACCAACAGAGTTCACAGACACCAGGTAGCAGGAAGACACCAACAGAGTTCACAGACACCAGGTAGCAGGAAGACACCAACAGAGTTCACAGACACCAGGTAGCAGGAAGACACCAACAGAGTTCACAGACACCAGGTAGCTAGCAGCACCAGCACAGTCCACAGACACCAGGTAGCTAGCAGCACCAACAGAGTTCACAGACACCAGGTAGCTAGCAGCACCAGCAGAGTTCACAGACACCAGGTAGCTAGCAGCACCAGCAGAGTTGTCAGACACCAGGTAGCTAGCAGCACCAACAGAGTTCACAGACACCAGGTAGCTAGCAGCACCAGCACAACTAGCAAAGCCACTCACTAACACGCAAACAAGTAAATACGGGGGCAGCAGTCGGACAGGACAGGAGGACATTGGTTGATCCTGTTTGAACAGTCGTTGTACTGTGTGAACACACAGGAATGTTTGGTCCTCGATGTTCAGTCTGCACCTCACATAGATGTGTTTTAGTTAAACGTAAGTACTGACTGCCCTCGAGGTAAGACTGCCTACAGGTAAGTACTGACTGTACAACCCACAGCCTGCAATGCAGGGACTGAACAGTAAGTGGCGGACGCCGTGAAGTGGCTACAAAGGCTTTGCATTATAGAAACAGTATGCTTATCTACACCACTATGGTAGGTAACAGTCCGTATGTCTACACCACTATAGTATCGCCACCATAGTATCGAACAGTCTGTCTACACCACTATAGTGACTATCTACACCACTATAGTGACTGTCTACACCACCATAGTCACTAACAGTCTGTCTACACCACTATAGTGACTGTCTACACCACCATAGTCACTAACAGTCTGTCTACACCACTATAGTGACTGTCTACACCACCATAGTCACTAACAGTCTGTCTACACCACTATACTGACTGTCTACACCACCATAGTCACTAACAGTCTGTCTGCACCACTATAATCACTAACAGCCTGTCTACCACACTATAGTATCACCACCATAGTGTCGAACATTCTGTGTATACCACTATAGTCACTAACAGTCTGTGTACACCACTATAGTCACTAACAGTCTGTGTACACCACTATAGTCACTAACAGTCTGTCTACACCACTATAGTCACTAACAGTCTGTGTACACCACTATAGTCACTAACAGTCTGTCTACCCCACTATAGTATCACCACCATAGTGTTGAACATTCTGTGTATACCACTATAGTCACTAGCATTCTGTGTACACCACTATAGTCACTAACAGTCTGTCTACACCACTATAGTCACTAACAGTCTATCTACCCCACTAAAATATCACCACTATAGTCACTAACAGTCTGTCTACCCCACTATAGTATCACCACCATAGTGTTGAACATTCTGTGTATACCACTATAGTCACTAACAGTCTGTGTACACCACTATAGTCACTAACAGTCTGTGTATACCACTATAGTCACTAACAGTCTGTGTACACCACTATAGTCACTAACAGTCTGTGTACACCACTATAGTCACTAACAGTCTGTGTACACCACTATAGTCACTAACAGTCTGTGTACACCACTATAGTCACTAACAGTCTGTCTACCCCACTATAGTATCACCACCATAGTGTTGAACATTCTGTGTATACCACTATAGTCACTAACAGTCTGTGTATACCACTATAGTCACTAACATTCTGTGTACACCACTATAGTCACTAACAGTCTGTCTACACCACTATAGTCACTAACAGTCTATCTACCCCAATAAATATCACCACTATAGTCACTAACAGTCTGTCTACCCCACTATAGTATCACCACCATAGTGTTGAACATTCTGTGTATACCACTATAGTCACTAACAGTCTGTGTACACCACTATAGTCACTAACAGTCTGTGTACACCACTATAGTCACTAACAGTCTGTGTACACCACTATAGTCAGTAACAGTCTGTCTACCCCACTATAGTATCACCACCATAGTGTCGAACATTCTGTGTACACCGCTATAGTCACTAACAGTCTGTGTACACCGCCATAGTCACTAACAGTCTATCTACACCACTATAGACACTAACATTATCTACACCACTATAGTCACTATTAGTCTATCTACCCCACTATAGTCACTAACAGTCTATCTACCCCACTATAGTCACTAACAGTCTATCTACCCCACTATAGTCACTATTAGTCTATCTACCCTTTATAGTCACTAACAGTCTATCTACCCCACTAAAATATCACCACTATAGTCACTAACAGTCTGTGTACACCACTATAGTCACTAACAGTCTGTGTACACCACTATAGTCACTAACAGTCTGTCTACCCCACTATAGTATCACCACCATAGTGTCGAACATTCTGTGTACACCGCTATAGTCACTAACAGTCTGTGTACACCGCTATAGTCACTAACAGTCTATCTACACCACTATAGTCACTAACAGTCTGTCTACACCACTATAGCCACTAACAGTCTGTGTACACCACTATAGTCAGTAACAGTCTATCTACACCACTATAGTCACTAACAGTCTGTGTACACCACTATAGCCACTAACAGTCTGTGTACACCACTATAGTCACTAACAGTCTATCTACACCACTATAGTCACTAACAGTCTATCTACACCACTATAGCCACTAACAGTCTCTCTACCCCACTGTAGTGACTATCTACACCCTATAGTCACTAACAGTCTATCTACACCACTATAGTATCACCACTATAGCATCAACATGATGGGCTCACCAGGTGTAGCAACGCTGGCCACAATCTGCTCTGAGAGAAAGGGAGGGGGTGGATAGGAGGGGAGGGAGGGAGGGAGGTAAGGGGAGGTTATCTTGCTTCCGCTCCAATCCCTATTAATCAGGT
Organism: Pomacea canaliculata; assembly: GCF_003073045.1. Lineage (NCBI taxonomy): Eukaryota > Metazoa > Mollusca > Gastropoda > Architaenioglossa > Ampullariidae > Pomacea > Pomacea canaliculata. The sequence goes on along the minus strand of NC_037599.1, from coordinate 25,671,216 downwards.
CAACTAACATCTATTCATGTGCAAAGCAGACGATAAGAGAAGCCCGCTAAGCTTGTTCGTATGCTGAAGAGAGGTTGACAAGCTTGTCCAGTGCCCTCAGAGCACGAGTAGCGCCCCTTTCGTCATCACCTCGGGGGTAGTCCAGCCCCGACCTCAGCTGATTTCGAGGCAACATTGGCGGCGTGCCGCCACATCCTCGCCTGGGTAAACCTTGCAGTCGCCAGAGTTCAGCACGTGGCGATCGTTGTCAGGTGGTGTCCTCGTAGAAGTGATCGTACTTCAAATATTCTTCACACAAAACATTTACATACTGACTTCTCCGATGACTCGAGGACTGCGATGATCCCGATGACGACTGGAGTAAAGAATATGCCATGCTTTAATGAGGTTAATACAGGGCTTCGTGTTTAGTCAGGTACTTAATCAGTACAGAATTGTGTTAATCACCGGATGCTTATAGTGGTTAGGTAGCATGAATCCTTGTTCTCAAGGGCTGAGATGTTATCTCCCTTTCTTATCTGTGTGGTGCGACGAGTGATCTGCCCGTCAGTGTGCAACATAGCGATAGTGGAGGTGGGAGGCGGTGTGGTCGCCGTTGTTGTAGTGAACATAACACCATCATGCACCAAGTTGTTTCTCTGTCAGCACCTGTGGGAGGAAGCAGCGATTGTCTCAGAATAAAAACGTGCATGTGGCCCCCAGCACCTGTCAGCTCTCCACCTCCCGCGCGTCCACGTGACGGCGAAACCCGGCGAACAAGTCCACGAGACACCGAGAATGGAACTGAGACTGCTTTTGTATTATTCAACGGTGAGATCATTAGTGCAAGACATCATGTCAGCCAGCAGGTTATAGGGCTACTGTAATGACAGTGTTACACTGTCAGTCTATCTCCAATACATTGCTTACTCACGCACACGCGCGTGCGCACACACACACACAGGGCTGGACATTGATGACAACGAAAATGGAAGCAACGTGGTTGGTGATAGGGTCAAGGGTCACAAAGAGACACAAAGCCAAGATATTTCTGGAGACGCATTACACTCGTAGCCTGCTCCATTACTGTAGAGGTTACAATGGTGTAACACGTCACTAAGATATTTCTGTTCGATCTGCGGGACTCGAACCTGTGTAACACAGCTCGCAGTTCGTTCCCTGTTTAAAAGATCCGAAATAAATGACGGGTGATGTTAGAGGGCGCTGCACAAACCTGTGGGGAGGCCGGAGTGGCTAGTGCGCATGTGCGACCACTAGGGTTTGACGCGTTGGCGCGCCTGTCACCCTCCCCACCCCATCCCCACCCCCACCCTACCCTCCATGGCGTTGGTCGGCGCTTTGTGTGTCACGCGGCGGTTGGTGTAGAAACCAGGTGTGAGGAGGGCGACCTGCAGGATACGGCACTGAAATGATGATGGGACTCGATTCTCCAGCCTTCAGCAGCTGACAGGTAAGGACTTCTTCTTGTGCTTATCTTTGATGGCAAGGTGTTGACAAAGTCTGTGAACTCTGTAACTTTGGTTTTACCTGTTGGCAAGGTGTTGACAAAGTCTGTGAACTCTGTCACTTTGGTTTTACCTGCTGGCGCCTGACAAAGTCTGTGAACTCCGTAACTTTGGTTTTACCTGTTGGCAAGGTGTTGACAAAGTCTGTGAACTCTGTCACTTTGGTTTTACCTGTTGGCAAGGTGTTGACAAAGTCTGTGAACTCTGTAACTTTGGTTTTACCTGTTGGCAAGGTGTTGACAAAGTCTGTGAACTCTGTCACTTTGGTTTTACCTGTTGGCGCCTGACTCTGATACAGTCTGTGGCGTGTTTTGTATGATGTATAATATATATATACACACACATACACATACAAGGCCTAGAGTCTGCGGCTTGTGGTGCCAGGGTGTGGATCATGGCGACATTTAAACACACCATCAGCAACACAATGTGTCTGACACTTTAGTGACATGTCTTCAGTCTACTGTAGTGTTGTTGGTGCTTTATGACACTTGCATGGAGATTCTGGATCGTTGACAGGTGCTGCTTTGTCATAGTCACCTGTAGTCAATCTCTTGTCATAGTCACCTGTAGTCAATCTCTTGTCGTAGTCAGCTGTAGTCAATCTCTTGCCGTAGTCAGCTGTAGTCAATCTCTTGTCATAGTCAGCTGTAGTCAATCTCTTGTCATAGTCAGCTGTAGTCAATCTCTTGTCATAGTCAGCTGTAGTCAATCTCTTGCCATAGTCAGCTGTAGTCAATCTCTTGCCATAGTCAGCTGTAGTCAATCAGGTGCTCTGCTGCTCACAAAGCAATCTCATATTGCATTTCGTGACATGAATTTCCATTATCAGTTGAACAACATGCTCCATCATAATAAGTAAACACACAACCATCATAATCAAACAACAACAACAACATCATCTGTTGATGTCCCGTCAGTCAGCTGCATGCACGACTATTGGCTGAACACATCATCATAATTAGTTGAGCTCATTCCATGATGATTAATGAACTCGCACCATCCTCTGTTGAACCTGTAATCATGACAATTAGCTAAACATGATGATCACAAATCTCCGAACATATAACCCTCATAATTATCTGATTACACACTCGTTATAATTAGCTGAGCACATAGTATAATTATAACATGTAATCATCATGATTATCACATCATGTAATCATAATTACTTCAATCGTAATTATCTGATGAGATATTTATTCTAATTATCTTAACACGTGACCTTCATAATTAGCGGAAGTCGTACAATACCCGTCTTGTGGTCGCAGAAGGTGGACATGAGGGTGTTTGTCAGTTGGTCGCGCGCCTTACAGAGGTATTTGACCCTAGAGTAGTGGTCACTTCGGTGACAAGTGTGTCCAGGACTAGACAAACCTGAAGCACTGACCGCGGGTCTGGACACTGCATTAAAACTTGGGAAACAAGACACATTGCCTGGAGGTCCCCATTCTGCCAGTTTGATGACTACGGCCCCTGAGTGTTGGCGTCACGTGGTCCCTCAGACATCTCCCCCTGTCAGTACTATTAATGTGATATGAGCTTAGCGCTTGAGCAAGTCCTACACACACTAATCATTGTCCACACTATTAACGTGGCAGCAGGGGGCTCAGTCACTCAGTCGTCCCTTGACCGCCATCTGTGGTTGGGAGGATCACATAGATAGACTGGCAGCTGTGGTTGGGGGATCACAGTGATAGACTAGCAGCTGACAGGCCGCCATCTTGTCTATTGTGGGCGGTAGTCAGCAGGTCCTGTACAGGACGACCTGTCCAGTCTTAGACCTTCGTCAGTCAGTTCCTCCTCTGACCACCGCAGGGTCCACTACCAGGGTGCCTTGAAGGACAGTCTTCGACAGGGTGTCGTGCTGGGTCACGTGACCACAGAAGACCAGCTTACGTCGTTTGACTGTTGAAAGTCGAGGTTCCTGGTGTCCTACGAGTGCGGCCATCTTGTTTCCTACAAAGTCGTTGGTTGTGTGTTCTCTGTGTGAGATCCGGAGCAGCCTCCTCAGCCACTTGGTCTCCAAAGTCTGGATCCTCCTGTCCGTCTCGGCGAGCAGAGTCCACGTGTCACATCCGTAGAGCAGGACGGACACTACCAGACTTTGTACAGCTTGTACTTGTAGTCAACCTTATCTGATGGCTATGCCAGATCCTATCCAGTCTAGCCATTGCCGCTGTTGCTGTCGCCATCCTGATGTGGGTATCTGGGGTGGAGCTGCCGTCCGTGGAGAGGGTGGCTCCCAAGTACTCGAAGCTCTTGGAGCCTGTCCGCCGTTCACAGAGATCTGTGCTTTGTCACTGCCACTGACACAACTTTGGTCTTGTCAGTGCTGGTCTCCATTCCATGTGAATGTGAACTGTCTGTCAGTCTGTGGGTGAGGTCTTGCAGGTCAGTGTCAGTGTCTGAGTCAGTGCCTGTGTCTGTGTCTGTGTCAGTGTCTGTGTCAGTGTCTGCTAGCAGGTCTGTCGTCTGTGAAGTGACATTTCTCTAGTGGGTGGCATTCCCTCACACATCTGTCATTGTCACTGCCTGTAACATGACACAAGCACAGCGATTATGTAAGTCCCTCAGATACCACCCATTGTCAGGATCATGAAAATAATACTTGTTTAGAGGCTGTGTAAGTCCAATTAGACATGTCACTGTCATGGCCATATATGACACACGATGACAGTAAACTACTAACCAAGCAGGTGACGAGAGAAGCCAGAAAGCCATGCGTTAAAAATGTTGATTCAATTGATTCTAATGTTGTTTACTGTTTGACATAGTGCTTCCAATGTCTATTTGCACTTTTGGCTTGCATACATATGGTTATTTCTACTCTTAGTATTCACAGAAAATATGTCGGACTCTCAAATAAATGTTCTCCGCCTCGTTTCCTTCTACCCGTGCTATTTGTCGAGTAGGGTTAGGGCGAGGGTTTACCCCTAGAGTAGCTCAACCCCCACAAATTTGTCGAGAAGATCCATTTCCTCCATTTGAGCCCACAGTAGGAGGAACGACAGAGTGTGGACACCACAGTCATAGTAATGGCTGATTGTTCACAGGAAATGACCTTTTAATTGGGGTTACGGTGTTACAGGGGATTACTAGAGACCACCCTCTCCTTACTTTCCATGTCAACAACTGCACGCTGCAGGCGGATCAGCTTTCACCGGTGTGTGTGCATGTGTGTGTGCATGTGTGTGTATGTGTGTACATGTGTGTGTATGTGTGTACATGTGTGTGTATGTGTGTGCACGTGTGTACATGTGTGTGTATGTGTGTGCATGTGTGTGTACATGTGTGTGTATGTGTGTGTACATGTGTGTGCATGTGTGTGCATGTGTGTGTGCATGTGTGTGCATGCGTGTGTATGTGTGCATGTGTGTGTATGTGTGTGCATGTGTGTGCAATGTGTGTGCATGTGTGTGTACATGTGTGTGCATGTGTGTGTGCATGTGTGTGCATGCGTGTGTACATGCGTGTGCATGTGTCTATGTGTGTGTACATGTGTGTGCATGTGTGAGAGATGTGTTTTGGGGGGTGGGGCAGGTCGCCAATGTACAGCCAGGTTCCTCTTGTCGTGTGCGCTGTGTGGATGTAGTGGAGGTGGAGGCGCGGCACTTAACGGTTGCTGTTACTTCACAAATCACCAAATCCCTTTTGTTATCAGCGACGACAAGTGCAGGCATAGTCGGTGTAAGGTCAGGGCAGCCCTGCGCCTTGTGTGAACTCTAACCTTCCCAGTTCCGCTCTCTCAAAACAATCTGGCATTGGTGTCCTAGCTCTGAATTGTAGAGTTCAGTGAAAACAGCTCAGCCACAGCAAAAGCAGCAACAACGACACATTGCTTCATCAACAATAGTGAACACAAAGGTTAGGGTCAGTAAAGACCTGCCTGAATGGTTTGCGTTGTTTTCATCTGTAACTCTGTCCATCTCTCTGTCTGTCTCCTCTGATGTATGGTGGTCTGTAACTCTGTCCATCTCTCTGTCTGTCTCCTCTGATGTATGGTGGTCTGTAGCTCTGTCCATCTCTCTCTCTGTCTCCTCTGATGTATGGTGGTCTGTAACTCTGTCCATCTCTCTCTCTGTCTCCTCTGATGTATGGTGGTCTGTAACTCTGTCCATCTCTCTGTCTGTCTCCTCTGATGTATGGTGGTCTGTAACTCTGTCCATCTCTCTGTCTGTCTCCTCTGATGTATGGTGGTCTGTAGCTCTGTCCATCTCTCTCTCTGTCTCCTCTGATGTATGGTGTGTGTGTGAACGAACATAAGCTGAGTGACGCAGAGAGATCCACAGCTTTGGTGGTGGTTGGAGTGGTGGTGGTGGTGGGACAAACTCTTTGCTGACAATGAACACCGTTCACATTCTTGCCTCCTCAGTATCTTTTTTGAGGGGGCAGCTGCTCCCTCCCTCTGGTTCCTACGCCACTGAATGTGAATGTTTATATTCTCCTTCCTTTCATGCGATCTGTGGGACCACACAGTGTCAAGGGCGAGACGTGCACCTCATCAAATGTTTCTTTTTCCAGGAAAATAATGCAAGCTAAGTAGCTAAGTAACTGACTCGCGTATATTTCTGTTGCCATGAGCTAGATCACATATGTATGCCACTATTTTCATTCGAGGAAATTTCATTTTGAAACTGGATTTGTAAATGGGAGGAAATTTGAAGATTTTGGGTGTTGGGTGCCTGAGAAAGTGAGATGAAGATGTCTTGGTTAGAAGGCAGGACGCCTGGATGCCAGCGTTGTAGTGCGCGTGCAATGTAGGTCACAGCTCGTGACATCACAGGCTGACCTCTCACAGTCCACACGTGTAAATAGTGCTAACCAGGCTTGGCAGTCGTCTGCTGTCTTTGTCTACAGATTAACGGGATCATCGCCCCCTACATCTGCATGGCTTCGTTTTTGAAGTTTTGTCCGTCTGTGAACACTGTGGTAGAGACTTGTAGAGTGCAAACTTCTAAACTGGTTACTTGGTCCACACGGCGTCGGTTGTGAACCTGACCCTCCGACCCACCGCTGGATGTGGTCTGACAGGAGGAGACTATACCATCCTTCTCTTCCTCCTTAGCACGTGGTCTGACAGGAGGAGACTATACCATCCTTCTCTTCCTCCTTAGCACGTGGTCTGACAGGAGGAGACTATACCATCCTTCTCTTCCTCCTTAGCACGTGGTCTGACAGGAGGAGACTATACCATCCTTCTCTTCCTCCTTAGCACGTGGTCTGACAGGAGGAGACTATACCATCCTTCTCTTCCTCCTTAGCACGTGGTCTGACAGGAGGAGACTATACCATCCTTCTCTTCCTCCTTAGCACGTGGTCTGACAGGAGGAGACTATACCATCCTTCTCTTCCCCCTTTAAACTGACCACCCTGTCTCTCACCTCACTCTATCCGGCCATCTTTCTTACAAGGAACACAAAACTCCGTCATGATCACTGCCACTGCCACAGCTCCAACCTACAGCATGAGAAACAACAGTGGCTATATCATAAACAACAGTTATGTCACAAACAGCAACAGTTATATCACAAAGAGTTACAATAATAGCTAAACAACAGTGGCTATATCATAAACAACAGTTATGTCATACACAGCAACAGTTATATCACAAACAGTTACAGTAATAGCTAAACAACAGTGGCTATATCATAAACAACAGTTATATCATACACAGCAACAGTTATATCACAAACAGTTACAGTAATAGCTAAACAACAGTGGCTATATCATAAACAACAGTTATGTCACAAACAGCAACAATTTTATCACAAACAGCAACAATTTTATAACAAACAGCAACAGTTATATCACAAACAGCAATAGTTATAGCACAAACAGTAACAGTAATATCTAAACAACAGTGGTTATATCATAAACAACAAGTTATAGCATGAACAACAGCAGTTGTCGCCAGGTGGCAGCAGAGGGCGAGTTGTAACAGCCACTAGGTGGGGAGCCCTAACACTCAGCTCTGTTGTCCAAAAGCTGTTTCTAATGAAATAATTTGCCGGGAGAGCGATAGACAGATCGTCTTCCAAAGAGAGAATAATATAAAGACAGAGTACTAGAAAGGGAGAATAAAATAGAATGATCCAGAGACAACGATTAAAATGATTTTAAGAAGTGATATCAAGAAAATTATACATATATACATAGAGAGAGAGTATAAAGTACAAACACAGAATGACATAAAAGGGAGAAAGATATAAAGACAGTATGATATAAAAGAGAAAGATATAAAGAAAGAGTGATATAAAAAAAGAAAGGTATAAAGACAGAGTGATATCAAAAAGGAGAAAGATACAAAAGAATGCTAAAAATGATCAAAGGAGAAATTCAAAGAATGATGTAAAGAGGGACTAATATAAAGAGAGATTGACAGAGGGATAAAAAAAGGAATGCTGTGCAGAAAGAACGAGTACTAGAGCCTGGTGAATGTCTACTTCCTGACTCAGCCATTTGCATCTTAAGTCAACGTCACTGACACTGCTGGGCCCGCCGGCCATGTTGACTGTTCAAACCGAATGTTGTTTCGGATGTTGACTGGCGGTCCCCTTCCCTCTCTTAGTGACGCCGCCCAGCGACGTCAGGCAGCACACAGCTTGATGACGACCATGTGACGTCAGGCCTTACACTACTTGATGACAACTATGTGACGTCAGGCAGCACACAGCTTGATGACGACTATGTGACAACTATGTGACGTCAGGCCTTACACAGCTTGATGACGACCATGTGACGTCAGGCCTCACACAGCTTGATGACAACTATGTGACGTCAGGCCTCACACAGCTTGATGACAACTATGTGACGTCAGGCCTCACACAGCTTGATGACGACTATGTGACGTCAGGCCTTACACAGCTTGATGATGACCATGTGACGTCAGGCCTCACAGCTTGGTGAAAGATATGTGTATTTTTATAGATATCCATCTGTGCTGTGGGTGTATACATATGCCTGTATCTGTGTGTGCCTATCTATATATCGACATCGTGAGTGCTAGAGATGTGGTCATCAGCTGTGTCAACACTGTATTAAATAGATGAGTAGGTGCAACAGACGCCGGAAAACGTGCGGTGCAAGCCAGGTATTACAGAAAGGGGTCAGGGGTTAGCACAGCACAAGAAAGGACTACATCACGTATCCCGTTTCCTCTCTCGTCTTGAATGCAGAGGCCTGGTATTTCTGTAGGCGGGAGGCAGGAAACCGGCCCTGCAGTAGCTATCCTGACGGCAGGGTCACAACAAGAGAGTTTGGTTTGCTGTTGCATTGTTGTCGGCCAGCGGACATGCAGCAGAACATTTGCACCTGACACAACAACAACTACGGTAGACACGCGACCCTAGCGAGTGTCATAAGCAGCTTTGTGTCTGTAAGCACAGAGCCCGTCATAGCCACACAAACAAGAAGAAAGTTCGGGACCAGCCGAACGCTTTGATTTTTTTTAAAATTTAGCTGATCGCTTGTGAAACTTTTGGAAAGATAATTTATAATTGATGGAATTGTAACCGAGTGGTAAGGTAGGGTTGTATGGTTGCAACAACAGTAAGATGTAACCGAGTGGTAAGGTAGGGTTGTATGGTTGCAACAACAGTAAGATGTAACCGAGTGGTAAGGTAGGGTTGTATGGTTGCAACAACAGTTCAACACTCGAACCAAAAAGGCAGGAACTTGTCAGCGGGTGTGCGAACCTTTATTACACGTGCTTGTACAATGGCCACGGCTGCTCGCATCGTCCAGCAGTCAGCGCTGTCTCTGACTCCGTTCAGCGCAATACGTTCTTGTAGAACGGGCCCCCACAGACTTGCTACTGTAATGTGTTTGGGAAGAAGGGCCCCGATGAAACATCTACCTCTAACTATATACTAAGCAGACACGTGACTACTCGTCACCCAATCTACCTGTGCCTGACGCTATCGCTCTAATACTAAGGCTACTACTGACTACTGCGCTAATCCCGTACCTACTACATCTGTCAACCCCGACTCTGATTCTCGATCTCCTCTATAAGTCACGGCGCCCTGTCAAGTCGTTAAAACGGACAGAAAGGTTTCCCCCACTGTCCGCTTTCACTGAGCCCCGCCCACTTATAATTAGGCTAATTCGTGACGCGTCTCCTGACACGTCCGGCCCTCTACAGAATGATCATGTGTTGAATGGTAGTGTTTACATGGCTCCATTACTAGAAATTATACACTAACCCTTAACTACACGGTAGTCTTTACATGCCTCCATTACTAGAATTATACACTAACACATGAGTAGAGCGAAGGGTCCAATGGTCTAGGAGTTTCTGTCTGCTTATCTGTCTGTCTCTCTCTCGTCTGTCTTCTCTTTATGCGTTGACTGTTTTGTGATGTACGTGTGACGTGACGTGTACAAAAAGCAGGTGAGAATGTGCGTGTGTCCGTGCGCATATGTCAGGGTTGTAGTTGTCAAAGCATCACAACGCTGCGTGCCGCACGTGCAAGATGTAAACAGTGACGATGATGGCGACCGTTGGCTGGGGGGAGAGGGGCTGGGGGCGAGCATGGTGGCCGGCGACTGGGTGTGACGGCTGAGCGTCATTCACCGACCTTTCCACAGTTAGCCCTATAACCTTTCGCGAGGTAGCCAAATAACCTTTCTTTTGCTCTATTTGTGGTTTGTTTTATCTCTGCATTGGAGGAGAACAGTGTCTAATGGCATGTTTGCAAATATTTGTTTTGTCATTTGGTCAAAGAATATCTCCTCACAAGTGCAGCTATTTCCGGCGAACATTTTGTGGCGAGACGTGTCCCCCGGGTCGAAGGCCATGACCTTAGAAAGCGAGTAGTAAGTGTGGAGTGGAAACTGCTGACTGAATACTTCCCACAAGTTGGCAAATCAGCAACCGAGACAGGAACTGGTTCTAGACACCGCTGTGAATGTAGGCCTGAGGTAGACAGTACCAACTATAGGATGCTGCAAGCTGCATGTCTATAAAGCCTGTCAGTACCTCGTGTAGACACATGTATGTGTGTATATAGGTGTATATGTACATACTCGACGACTTCATTCTATAGCTATACAATGTATTTTATACTCAAAGAACTCTATAGCTATACAATGCATTTTATACTTAAAGACTTCATTCTATAGCTATGCAATGCAGTTTATACATAACGAAGTCTATAGCTACACAATTAATTCTATACATATAAAATGTATTCTACATTTATACAATTAATTCTATATGTATATAATTTATTCTATATTTATACAATTAATTCCATTCGTATATAATTTATTCTATGTTTATACAATTCTATACGTATATAATGTATTCTACATTTATACAATTCATTCTATACGTATATAATTTATTCTATATTTATACAATTCATTCTATTCGTATATAATGTATTCTATATTCATACAATTCATTCTATACGTATATAATTTATTCTATATTTATACAATTCATTCTATACGTATATAATGTATTCTATATTTATACAATTCATTCTATACGTATATAATTTATTCTATATTTATACAATTCATTCTATTCGTATATAATGTATTCTATATTTATACAATTCATTCTATACGTATATAATTTATTCTATATTTATACAATTAATTCTATATGTATATAATTTATTTTATATTTATACAATTCATTCTATACGTATATAATTTATTCTATATTTATACAATTCATTCTATACGTATATAATTTATTCCATGTTTAAACAATTCATTCTATACGTATATAATTTATTCTATATTTATACAATTAATTCTATACGTATATAATTTATTTTATATTTATACAATTTTTTCTATACGTATATAATTTATTCTATATTTATACAATTAATTCTATACGTATATAATTTATTCTATATTTATACAATTCATTCTATACGTATATAATTTATTCTATATTTATACAATTAATTCCATTCGTATATAATTTATTCTATGTTTATACAATTCTATACGTATATAGTGTATTCTACATTTATACAATTCATTCTATACGTATATAATTTATTCTATATTTATACAATTCATTCTATTCGTATATAATGTATTCTATATTTATACAATTCATTCTATACGTATATAATTTATTCTATATTTATACAATTAATTCTATATGTATATAATTTATTTTATATTTATACAATTCATTCTATACGTATATAATTTATTCTATATTTATACAATTCATTCTATACGTATATAATTTATTCCATGTTTAAACAATTCATTCTATACGTATATAATTTATTCTATATTTATACAATTAATTCTATACGTATATAATTTATTTTATATTTATACAATTTTTTCTATACGTATATAATTTATTCTATATTTATACAATTCATTCTATACGTATATAATTTATTCTATATTTATACAATTCATTCTATACGTATATAATTTATTCTATATTTATACAATTAATTCTATTCGTATATAATTTATTCTATATTTATACAATTCATTCTATACGTATATAATTTATTCTATATTTATACAATTCATTCTATTCGTATATAATTTATTCTATATTTATACAATTCATTCTATACGTATATAATTTATTCTATATTTATACAATTCATTCTATACGTATATAATTTATTCTATATTTATACAATTCATTCTATACGTATATAATTTATTCCATGTTTAAACAATTCATTCTATACGTATATAATTTATTCTATATTTATACAATTCATTCTATACGTATATAATTTATTCTATATTTATACAATTCATTCTATACGTATATAATTTATTCCATGTTTAAACAATTCATTCTATACGTATATAATTTATTCTATATTTATACAATTAATTCTATACGTATATAATTTATTTTATATTTATACAATTTTTTCTATACGTATATAATTTATTCTATATTTATACAATTCATTCTATACGTATATAATTTATTCTATATTTATACAATTCATTCTATACGTATATAATTTATTCTATATTTATACAATTAATTCTATTCGTATATAATTTATTCTATATTTATACAATTCATTCTATACGTGTATAATTTATTCTATATTTATACAATTAATTCTATTCGTATATAATTTATTCCATATTTATACAATTCATTCTTATACGTATATAATTTATTCTATATTTATACAATTCATTCTATTCGTATATAATTTATTCTATATTTATACAATTCATTCTATACGTATATAATTTTATTCTATATTTATACAATTCAATTCTATACGTATATATTTATTCTATATTTATACAATTCATTCTATTCGTATATAATTTATTCTATATTTATACAATTCATTCTATACGTATATAATTTATTCTATATTTATACAATTCATTCTATACGTGTATAATGTATTCTATATTTATACAATTCATTCTATTCGTATATAATTTATTCTATATTTATACAATTCATTCTATACGTATATAATTTATTCTATATTTATACAATTCATTCTATTCGTATATAATTTATTCTATATTTATACAATTCATTCTATACGTATATAATTTATTCTATATTTATACAATTCATTCTATACGTGTATAATTTATTCTATATTTATACAATTCATTCTATTCGTATATAATTTATTCTATGTTTATACAATTAATTCTATACGTATATAATTTATTCTATATTTATACAATTCATTCTATACGTATATAATTTATTCTATATTTATACAGTTCAATTCTATATGCATAGAATGCATGCTAGCTTTCCATTGTATACTTATAGAATGTATTCTGTAGCTACAGAGTTTAAATATTTCCGGAACGAGGCTGGCTCGTTTGCATATGGGGAGGAAGGTCAAAGATCAACCAATCAGTGCCCTGGAAACATGGCCTTACGTTCTGTGTTTTTACAGGCTAGAGAGCTACGGAGACTCGGCCGTTATAATGCTATGAATATATTTGGCTCCTGCAATCAAAGCATGTCGCCTTCATTAAGGTAAACCAACAGAAACTGTCATCAGTCACAAACAGTTGGTTGCCCTGACGACTGGACACACTTCGGCTCTGCTGCTGTGCTTGTGCTATGACATCGTGACTGATGAGGTACGCTTGTTTATGTTTGTTTCAGGTGTATGTGAATACTGACTAGTATGTAGTAAACCATAAACGGGTTTAAAGGGCCCGACCTGTCAGTCACAGAGATGGTTGACATGTTTCTGCTGTTGGTCTAAGACCTTAGAGCAGACGACTGTCCGGCAAGATGTCAGATGTTAGCAACCTGTCCGCGCTTTGATAATCCTGTTAAGGTGGCCATTGCTGCTGTAGCTGTTGTCATTCTCGTGCGGATGTCGCAAAGTCTCGTTGATGTCACGTGCTCAGTGGCTGTGCACGTGCACCTTGGCGTGTGAGCAAAAGCACGTGTAGCCCGGCGGCAAGCGACTTTGTAGAAATAACAGATTTGTTGATGTCTGTCTGGGTTAAGGTTAGGGTGTAGACAGGCGTTAGACTTGCTCATCTACCCAGTAAGCGGCTGCCATGTTGTAGTCTATAGCATCATGCTCAGAAGGTCCACATGTTTGTTGTCCAACCACCGGCCCTGGTGCGTGAGCTGTAGTCAGCAGACAGCAGAGGGTCAACATGGTGAGTGTGTACAGTGTACACCCTCCACTGCCCCACATCACCTTTTGTGGGTGGAGGGCAAAGGCCATTCAACTGTCCCGGCGGCTGGAAGCTTGTCGAGTAATCATAGGGTGAGTCTTTACACAAAACCTGACCTTCACAATGAGATCACACGAGGTCACGGGGTCGTAACAGCCACTCCCTTCTGTTGTAGCAACTCACAACGAACATTAAGAGCTATTACCACCTTCTGTTAGAACCATTCATTTCTCTTCCAACTATTGAGAATAATCAGAAGAAGTAAAAAAAGACCGATGCAGAGCTATCAGGAAACAGTTGACCTGTAGCTATCAGAAAGCAGTTGACCTGTAGCTATTAATAAACAGTTGAGCTGTAGCTATAACTAAACAGTTGACCTGTAGCTATTAGAAAGCAGTTGACCTGTAGCTATCAGAAAGCAGTTGACCTGTAGCTATTTATAAACAGTTGACCTGTAGCTATTACTAAACAGTTGACCTGTAGCTACCAGAAAGCAGTTGACCTGTAGCTATAACTAAACAGTTGACCTGTAGCTATCAGAAAGCAGTTGACCTGTAGCTATCAGAAAGCAGTTGACCTTTAGCTATAACTAAACAGTTGACCTGTAGCTATTAGAAAGCAGTTGACCTGTAGCTATTAATAAACAGTTGAGCTGTAGCTATAACTAAACAGTTGACCTGTAGCTATTAGAAAGCAGTTGACCTGTAGCTATCAGAAAGCAGTTGACCTGTAGCTATTTATAAACAGTTGACCTGTAGCTATTACTAAACAGTTGACCTGTAGCTACCAGAAAGCAGTTGACCTGTAGCTATAACTAAACAGTTGACCTGTAGCTATCAGAAAGCAGTTGACCTGTAGCTATTAATAAACAGTTGAGCTGTAGCTATAACTAAACAGTTGACCTGTAGCTATTAGAAAGCAGTTGACCTGTAGCTATCAGAAAGCAGTTGACCTGTAGCTATTTATAAACAGTTGACCTGTAGCTATTACTAAACAGTTGACCTGTAGCTACCAGAAAGCAGTTGACCTGTAGCTATAACTAAACAGTTGACCTGTAGCTACCAGAAAGCAGTTGACCTGTAGCTACCAGAAAGCAGTTGACCTGTAGCTATATCTAAACAGTTGACCTGCAGCTATCAGAAAGCAGTTGACCTTTAGCTATAACTAAACAGTTTACCTGTAGCTACCAGAAAGCAGTTGACCTGTAGCTACCTGAAAGCAGTTGACCTATAGCTATCAGAAAGCAGTTGACCTGTAGCTATCAGAAAGCAGTTGACCTGTAGCTATATCTAAACAGTTGACCTGTAGCTATATCTAAACAGTTGACCTGTAGCTGTATCTAAACAGTTGACCTGTAGCTGTATCTAAACAGTTGACCTGTAGCTATCAGAAAGCAGTTGACCTGTAGCTATAACTAAACAGTTTACCTGTAGCTATCAGAAAGCACAACCTATAGCTATCAGAAAGCAGTTGACCTGTAGCTATCAGAAAGCAGTTGACCTATAGCTAACAGAAAACATGTCTTACTGTGATGATGGCGCTTATAGCGGGAAAATAGTTGTTTATGGGTAGTTACTCCTGGATTTTTGAACGTCATTATACGTAAAGTCAGTTTTGTTGGCTATTTATTGCAGAACTTTTCTCTTCCTCGTTATGCTCTTGTTAGTGAAGTTTTATTTGACGACCGTAACTAAGAGCTCGCTGGATGCGTCAACAAGAGGCTGGTTGTTGTGAAAGCTTTTAAACTCGACACCCGTTACGGAGATGGCGGAAGGGGACCCGCAGGCCACTTGCACTCGCAGCTGGCTGGCTGCCTGGCTGACGGGCTGTCTGGCTGCCGGAAAAGGTTACATCCGGGCTGCGTTGGAATGCCGAGCAGGAGTGAAGGTAAACTCGCCAACTTCCGCCATCTACAGCACAGAAAGTGGCGGGCACTCCTTAACCCCTTAAGTGCTGAGTTTTCCTGTACTGCTCTCTACGTTATCTCTACGAGACGTAGATGAGGTGAGCGACAAGCACTGACAAGTAAGGTGTGCGATTATTTGACAACAAAAGTACCGTCCACCTGTATTGGACCCGTTATAAGTACATAGTACAGTACACGTGAATAATAAACATAGTGCCGTCCACTGTATTGGACACATTATAAGTACATAGTACAGTACATGTAAATAATAAACATAGTACCGTCCACTGTAGTAGGTACATAGTGCCGTCCACTGTATTAGACACATTATAAGTACATAGTACATAGTACAGTACACGTGAATTAGGTCCATTATAAGTACATAGTACCGTCCACGTGTTTCAGGCACATTATAATTATAAATAAGGTGAGGGCTAGGTAGTTAAACTTACTGTCACACTGTCTGGCAGAGTCTTTGGTCTTACACAGGGTTAGACAATAGTTTTCCAGAACTATCTAGGGTCCAAGCAAATTTTCAAATGGGCGTTAAAGAGAGGTTGTGTTCATGCTCTGAACAATATTTCCTTCATATCGATGTTGTTGTACAAACAAAGCAACTCAGACATTAGGAGTCACTCTATATACTCGCCCCAGCAAACACCATGGTACCCCGCCAGTCGCGGTGAGCTGCGGGTAGCGGAGGCTGAGTATCGACGAGGTGAGAGGTCGTGGTGTAGGGCTGACTGTCCATAAACAGATGCTAAATGCTGCCAAGCGTGCAGTCAACCACCTTGTTTATTCCACCGAAACTGAGTTGCTCGTGTTCACATCATCACTTGCTCATCGACCATGAACCTGCAACCACCTTACAGTTCAGATCCTTTCATACCTTCATCAAGGCTTCACCTTCTACTCTTGTACCTCACCTTGAGGTTGCTCAGTGTGTCTATATATATAGTACCTCCCTGTCTGTCTACTGCTGTTATCTTGTACCTCATCTTTATGTTATTGAGTGTCTATATAAAGTACCTCACTGTCTGTCTACTGGCTGTTATCTTGTGCCTCATCTTCAGGTTGTTCAGTGTGTCTATACAACATGTACCTCACTGTCTACTGTTTTCTTGTACCTCATCTTTATGTTGCTCACTGTGTGCATACAACACGTACCTCACTGTCTACTGGCTGTTATTTTGTACCTCATCTTTATGTTGTTGAGTGTCTATATAAAGTACCTCACTGTCTGTCTACTGGCTGTTATCTTGTACCTCATCTTGAGGTTGTTCAGTGTCTATAGTACCTCACTGTCCACTGCCTGTTATCTTGTACCTCATCTTGAGGTTTTCAGTGTATATAGTACCTCACTGTCCACTGCCTGTTATATTAATTTATCATTATTGGTCTGCGCATGTGCGATCTGTCTTGGTCAAGATGTTCCCATTGTTATGAATCGCCAGGCACTGCCCGACAGTGTAAACCAACTCCGACATACTCCTGTACACAGCTCAACACGATGTTTATAAATACCTTGATATCACTGTCATATCACTTGATATCATTTATAGATACCTTCATGTCATCATCACACAATACTTGACATAAACACCACCCACTCACTCCCCCCACACCACACTCTCGCACATGCATGCACACACACTACACACACAGAGTTGCTTCCTCCCTCACTCTCACTACCCGTCTCTCACTTTCTCTATCCCGTCTCTCTCTCTACCCGTCTCTCACTCTCACTAACCCCGTCTCTCTCCTCTCTACCCCGTCTCTCCACTCTCACCGTACCCTGTCTCTCTCTCTACCCGTCTCTTACTCTCACTACCCCGTCTCTCTCTCACTACTCCGTCTTCAATCACTACTCCGTCTCTCTCTCTCTACTCCGTCTCTCTCTCTCTACCCCGTCTCTCACTCTCACTACCCCGTCTCTCTCTCTCTACCCCGTCTCTCACTCTCACTACCCCGTCTCTCTCTCACTACTCCGTCTCTCTCTACTCCGTCTCTCTCTCTACCCCATCTCTCTCTCTCTACCCCGTCTCTCTCTCACTACTCCGTCTCTCTCTACTCCGTCTCTCTCTACCCCGTCTCTCACTCTCTACCCCGTCTCTCTCTCTCACTACCCCATCTCTCTCTCTACCCGGTCTCTCACTCTCCCTAGCAGGTCGCTAGGTGGACAGGCTGACAGGCGGGCTGGCATGTGCACCCTGAGCATTAGAGAGGTTATTTGTGGAGGGTGTGGTGCATACACACAGCGTGTCGGAAATGTAGAAAAAACACGAACATCAGGACAGCACTTGCCACAGGGCCTCTCTTCTCTCTCCTTCCACTGCCTTCCTCTCTCTTTCTTTCTTCTTACCGTTTTCTTTCTTTCTTGTCTGTTTGTCAGGCATGGTTCACTCTGTTTTCTCTCGACTTCACTATGTCCGTCTGACTCTCATGCCTTCAGTGCCACAACTGTTAATAACTGCCGGCCATGTTACAGTCGGACATTACAGCGAGCTACACACTTAGCAACATGTCCCTGCATGCTCCGAGTGTGTGTATGTGTGTGTGTGTGTGTGTGTATGTGTGTATGTGTGTGTATGTGTATGTGTATGTGTGTGTATGTGTGTATGTGTTGTGTATGTATGTGTGTGTGTTGTATGTTGTGTATGTGTATGTGTGTGTGTGTGTGTATGTGTTGTGTGTATGTGTGTGTATGTGTGTATGTGTGTGTTGTGTGTATGTATGTGTGTATGTGTGTGTTGTATGTGTATGTGTGTGTGTATGTGTTTGTGTATTGTGTGTATGTATGTATGTGTGTATGTGTGTATGTGTGTGTATGTGTGTGTGTGTGTATGTGTATGTGTGTGTATGTGTGTGCTAGTGTGTGTAAGTTTTGTCAGGAGCACACTTCCCGACTAGTGTCCACTGTACAGTTGGTCGTTGTCTCTGTCACCCGACAGATGGAGCAATCGCTTCTTGCTGTATAGTAAATAGTAACAACTGGGTAGTCCACTTGCTGTTACCTATAGTGGTAGCAGTGTTGCCTAACAGCTAGTACTATAGCTGTAGTTGTA
This sequence comes from Pomacea canaliculata, assembly GCF_003073045.1. Classification (NCBI taxonomy): domain Eukaryota; kingdom Metazoa; phylum Mollusca; class Gastropoda; order Architaenioglossa; family Ampullariidae; genus Pomacea; species Pomacea canaliculata. Next base: position 25,652,089 of record NC_037599.1, on the reverse strand, counting down.
TAGTGTAACTGTTAGTACTACAGTGGTAGTAGTATAGACTAGCAGTACTATACTTGTAGTTGTATAGTGTAACTGTTAGTACTACAGTGGTGGCAGTATAGTCTAGCAGTACTATAGCTGTAGTTGTATAGTGTAACTGTTAGTACTGCAGTGGTGGCAGTATAGTCTAGCAGTACTATACTTGTAGTTATATAGTGTAACTGTTAGTACTGCAGTGGTGGCAGTATAGTCTAGCAGTACTATAGCTGTAGTTGTCTAGTGTAACTGTTAGTACAACAGTGTTAGCAGTATAGTTATACACAGTTAGTATAGTGTAGTCATTAGTGTACTGTAGTAGTTAGTATTTGAGTTGTATAGTTAGTGTGTCTAAAATAGTAGTTGATACAAACTGTTTCTGTATTGCTTCCTTATCAGAACCCCATAGGTTGGGCATCCCTGGTGTCAGAACTATAGTTGTAGTTGTATAGTCTGTTAGTACTGCAGTGGTAGCAGTATAGTCTGTTAGTACTATAGTTATAGTTGTATAGTGTAAATGTTAGTACTGCAGTTGTAGCAGTATAGTCTAACAGTTAGTACTATAGTTGTTGTTGTATAGTCTCTCAGTGCTATAGTGGTAGTCGTATAGCCTAGCTGCTGCTATGTATAGCCCAGCTGTTATTATAATAAGAGTTGTGTTCAAGATGTGCAGTGATGACATACAGCCTCTCTCCTGGCACTCAGACACCATGGGTACATAGTTTACCCCTCTGCTATAGGTACTCGAGTTACAAGCTTACCTTAGCTACCTAATTAACTGACCATAACTAATTAACTAGTTGTGAAATTACAGCCTCATTAGACTCGGTTCTTCTCCCCACCCCTGTAGGGAGTACAGACGTCACTCTCTCTCACCACGCACTGTACTATGTCACGCAGCAAGATGGCTAGGTTAGTAACGTGACTCATTGTGTTATAGAATCACGTGACTTGGTTAGTGACGTACTGGGTTATGGCAGGCGGCAACAGGAGAGGAGTAGTCACGTGATGCACTGTGCTGGCCAATACGAGTTGCTTAGTGACGTGTTGAGGTCCAGAAGACTATAATTTCTTCAGGCGAGGACAATTTGTGATGTCACAGAATGTCCCACGTGGTGTGGACATAAGTGATGCTCCGCATTCCCTAGGATTGGGCCGCGCACGGGCTACCAGATGTGTTTGGCATTTCTTCCTGCAGGTGGCTGTGCCAAGATATATACCTGCTTGAGCCCGAGGCTGCCCCTAAGCATTCTGTTGGTGTATATTTATGACACTGCTGTCATCTAGACAAACTGCGGAACACGACAAAACACACGGAAGGTTAACACCTGCCCTGGGTGAAGCCACTCACTTAAATCTTGAGGTTTTTGAAAGTAGATGAAAGCTTCTAATTAGCTTATTGTTGCAACTCGTCTTATTTTTCACTTCGAGGCTTAAATGAATTTTTCCATCCCAAACATTTGGACTGGCCGTGTGGGACCAGTTGTTCACTTGGAGATTAGCAGAGTCTATTAGTCATCCCACAACAAAGTGTGATGCTTGCCGGTGCACTCTTTGTGGAGTGAGTATTATTTATTACACAAGGTGTGTCATCAACCAATCTTTGTAAAGTGGGACATTTTCAAAGTCCTCTCAGGTACTCCGTTCGGGTCGTCTCCCGCCATCAAGAAAGATACCCTCGCCAGTGCAAGCTCACATTGATTACAAGATGGCCACACTGTGGTACCATTGTCTGGACACCTGTACCTATCATACCTGTCTACATGATGGCCACACTGTGGTACCATTGTCTGGACACCTGTACCCACTATACCTGTCTACATGATGGCCACATTGTGGTACCATTGTCTGGACACCTGTACCTATCATACCTGTCTCACATTGATTACAAGATGGCCACACTGTGGTACCATTGTCTGGACACCTGTACCTATCATACCTGTCTACAAGAAGACCACGATTAGGATTAAAAACGAATCTTACCAGGTATAATTTGAAATGAATCTGAATCCCACTTGTTTAGTGATGAACTAATGAGTACATACCAAGCGATTAATATTAGACTAACTACATAAATTAGTTTTGTTAGAGCAATTAAAAATATCCAGTCAATCATTTATATTAACCACAATATAGCCTGGGAAACTCCATATCCTTCCCCGCACGATAGTCGGGGTCAAAAGGATTCACTCATTATCTTGAAATTTCGACTTGCAATACCGACAGGACAAAGGACGAAGGACAAAGTGAATATTCCGCTGACAAACTATTAAATGTTAAGTCAATTGGTTTTGTTTAAGCATCTTGATACTTAGACTATTTTTTATGAGGATTTAAACAATAGTTTGTTCACTTTCCATATATAAGAAGAAGAAAAGATTGAAAGATTATTTGCCGCTTGCATATTGGTCAAAATGTTTTGGAGTAATTTGTGAAAGGTGCTTTGCGAAGATGTTAGAATATTGGCAATTTGGAGATCAATGAAGAAATTGTTGTCTGGAATCTGCTGCTCATTCAAGGATCGGCATACACAATATACTCTACGGGTAGTATCGCACGGGGACATACACGAGGCCGAAGCAGCATCCTGTGTAGTGACTCCGCAGACTACGCAGTGACCCTCCCTAAAAACTGGGACACACACACCACGAGCACCACACCCACCAACAACGCCCCCCCCACCTCCCACGGTTGAACCTGTAAGTAGTACGTAACCTATAAATACACGTCTTTCTTCCATCACAAAAAGTCACATTTATTCCTTATTCTCAGCATAATTCATTGTGATGAAGATTACACATTGTAATTCATTCCTACAGGCACACTCAAAGCTACTAAACAATTTTGCCTATTTCAAAACTCCCATAAATGATAACAAAATTTATCTGTAATAACATTTGCATAAGGAGATTTTTCTCGACTCGACGAGGGTACAAAGCTCCGTTTGGAGACCGCGGCGTGACCCTCCCTCTTGTCCGACTATCACAACTCCGAATGCCTGTTGTACACAGTTCTCACGGTCTTTCCCGTGAACACAGAGCTCACTCGTTCGGGTACATGCTTTAATCCTTAGCATTCTTACACACTCTTACACATACTTCATTCATATGTCCGCGTGGTCTAATCCAAAGAAAGCTATTTCGGGGGTTGTTTGAAGGAACTGACCAAAGGATTTGAACTGTTTAGTGATGTCAGGTGTAGCCCTCAGCCCAGCCTGTTTGACCCGCTACCTGCTCATCGCTTTCTTTGATGATTTAGTGAGGTCAGTGTGAGCTGTTTACCTCGCACACATACCCACAACTTATCATCGCTTGATTACTATCCACATTTCCAGAGCACCATTTCTCCCAGTTCTTGTCGATGTGTCACGAGTAACTATGTTGGGGTTAGAGGGCAAGTGTCAGAAGACTGACTAAGGCGTGGAACTCCAACCCTTAGTTCGTTTCGGCAGGTGATCCGGTGATCAAGAAGAGAAAACGAGGAGGGCGGGGGTCATGGACTAAGAAACACGCCGAAAGCAGCAACAATATGATAGTGGTGGGGAGCGGGGAGGGAGGATAGAGAGATGAGAGAATAGAGGAGAGAGAGGAAGGATGAGAGTGAGAAAGAAGAGAAAGCGAAGAGTCTGGGAAGAAAGAGAAAAAGGAAAGAGTGAGCGAGAGACAGAAGACAGGAGATACAAGTCATGAGAGAGAGAGTGAAGGAAACTTTGAACAAACTCTTTTAGTGAAAAGGCCTGAAGCCTTTTAAATGGGAAAGTGAACAAAAACGAGTGGAATGTGAAAAGTACGGTTAGGACTAGCTGTCCATACAAAGGACAAAATAAATAATCAATTGTTCAAATGATTGTGCATCCAAAGGACAAATAGATAATGTATTGACCTTTCATGATAGAATACAAAAAATAATTTATTGTTCACATGGCTGTGCATACAAAAGACAATGTATTGACTGTGTATTATCAAAGACAAAAAATAATCTATTGTTTATATGGCTGTGCATACAAAAGACAAAATAAATAGTATACTGTTTACATGGCTGTCCATACAAAGGACAAAATAAATAATATATTGTTCACATGGCTGTGCATCCAAAGGACAAATAAATAAAGAGGAGAGAGAGAGCGGGAGAAAGAGAGAGGGAGCGGGTGAGGAAAGGGAGGGCCGCACAGGCAGGAGGGAAGCTGCAAGTGGTGCACAGCAAGGCGCGTGTGGTACCAGCAGCCTCCTCAGACGGATGAGTGCCTCACTCCTCTTGTCTCGGCTGTCCCACACTCTATCTCCTGCTGTTCCTTGTCTCGGCTGTCCCAGACGCTTTGCGGCAGGCAGCACATGTCTGGGAGGGGCCTGGTCACACACACACATACACCTAGTGTGTGTCGAGTGCCTTTACGGACTCCAAGCAGACGCTGAAGGCACGAGGAGCAGTCCGAGGCGACAATACGCTCTCAGTCAACAAGATGCGCGTGCGGACATGCATGCAAGGAGAAGTAGATGACACAGCTGATGACGGCAGTGACTGAAACAGATGAAGACAGACGAGGCCAGCACTGAAGTCTGTGTCCCCACATTCAGCATCCCAGACAACCTTTGCACTGGACACAACTAAATTGACAGTTTTCTGTACTTTTTCTCTTCTAGAGATTTCTTTGGAGCAACTGAAAAAGTTCTCGAGCTCTGGATAAAGGACTTGAATAAGTTTGTTGTTGTGCCTGCGTGTCCCGCACACGTTGTTGTCTGTGCGCTTCACGTGAAGTTCATTGCAGGAGGTTGGGTGTCTGATCTCTGTCTTCACACACACTGCCGGCACTTGTGGACTTTGACTGTTGAGGTTTGTCACTGCAGACACTGCTGGACTTGGACTGTTGAGGTTTGTCACTGCAGACACTGCTGGACTTGGACTGTTGAGGTTTGTCACTGCCGCCACTTGTGGACTTTGACTGTTGAGGTTTGTCACTGCCGGCACTAATGGACTTGGACTGTTGAGGTTTGTCACTGCAGACACTAATGGACTTGGACTGTTGAGGTTTGTCACTGCAGACACTGCTGACTTGGACTATTGAGGTTTGTCACCCACGTCCTCCCTCAGTAGTCATGGCACAAGTGTGACAACGCTGGTTGGATACCTTGCTGTGGGGAGAGGTCTCAGGTATGTCCACACATTCAACTTTCTTTGAGTCTTTTATTTATTATTCATGTATAGTTCCTGTTTGTCATGTGTGCTTTAGCTCATCCTTTTTTCCTGAGATATTTGTGCGTTTGACCTGTGGCCCTCCCGCTGTTTTCTTTCATAAAGCTGTTTACACAATGACCTGTGATTCCCAGCCTTTCAGAGACCATCACTTTGATGAATGGAGCTCCCGACAATGTTCTAAACCCACTTCTTCTCAATTACAAAACTTAAAAAACCTAAGCCCACAAGATGACTTATAAAGCTGGCGTAGAGCTAATGTTTAACTCCAGCACATAAATATTTAGAGGTAACTTATTTGAAAACCAGAAAATTAACTTGCTGGGTTGAAAAGGCGAAATGTCCTGAGTAATTCCTTTGGTGGCATCGCCATTAAACACAGTATATCGTGAGCTATAGACATACACTTGGTGTCCCACATACACATACAGTGTCCGATAGACATACACTTGCTGTGTCCCATTTACATATATGGGGCTCGATATACATACACTTACCACATATCCGATACCATTGGACACACCTTTCATTTATTTGTTCATTCATTTACTTGAGCGGTTGAGAAGACAAGAGTGGTGAGTGAGGCCTGTTTGGGGTAACAGTGCAAATGTCAATCCATCCTTTGTATTTACCAGCCTGTTCTTGGTCCGTCCACCTCGCTCGCTCCAAGGTACCCTGAAGGACGGCCTTGGAATGTTGAGAGGGGTCACATGACCATACCCGAAGAACAGGACATTTTACTGCTGCTAGAAACCGCTAACCTGAACCCCGCTGGTAGAGACCAACAGCCCTAACCTTCTGCTACCGGGGCCTGGGTGATGTAATAACACACACACTCCCTTATGCGTGAGAAATACAAACACACAAACACCACACACCAGACCTGCTGTAACTCATTACATGAGGACACCACTCACACACCACACACCAGACCTGCTGTAACTCATTACATGAGGACACCACTCACACCACACACCAGACTTGCTGTAACTCATTACACGAGGACACCACTCACACACCACACAATGTCATAGACACCACTCACACACCACACACCAGACCTGCTGTAACTCATTACACGAGGACACCACTCACACACCACACACCAGACCTTGCTGTAACTCATTACACTCACACACTCACACACCACACAATGTCATAGACACCACTCACACACCACACATCAGACCTGCTGTAACTCATTACATGAGGACACCACTCACACACCACACACCAGACCTGCTGTAACTCATTACATGAGGACACCACTCACACACCACACACCAGACTGCTGTAACTCATTACATGAGGACACCACTCACACAGGAACCAATGTCAGGGCATTGATTTTGCCGGCAAATATTTAATGTCTTGATGACTTGATCTCTAATGCCTGCTTTCATTTATTCTGAATGAACGGAAAGGAAAACCACATGTCACGTGGATAATAAACAGACTGCAGAATGGGACTATAGGACTATAGGACTATAGGACTATAGACTTGTACATGTGCATTGCTACCAGACCTAAAGTGTCACTTCAGCCATGACACTCTTACTCGTACGGATGGTGTTGACATCATTATTCAGATTTCTTCTGGGCAGCTGCGGTCTGGTGACAGAGCTACTTGTTAGAAGCTGTTGACATTCAATATGGGATACATGTACTGTATATATATAGATACAGACTCAGATTTTATGTCTGACGAGGGATCCCTTGCTTGTAGACATTTTCCACAAAGCAGTGACTGGTCAGTATATAAGTATATAAGTATATAAGTATAATAAGACAAGTATATAATTCCTTTGGGAGTGAGTGTTACACTACACACAACATGTTACAGTCCACAGTGGACCTTACACCTCACGTGTACACACAACATGTTACAGTCCACAGTGGACCTTACACCTCACGTGTTACACTATACACAACATGTTACAGTCCACAGTGGACCTTACACCTCACGTGTTACACTACACACAACATGTTACAGTCCACAGTAGACCTTACACCTCACGTGTTACACTACACACAACATGTTACAGTCCACAGTGGACCTTGCACCTCACGTGTACACACAACATGTTACAGTCCACAGTGGACCTTACACCTCACGTGTTACACTATACAACATGTTACAGTCCACAGTGGACCTTACACCTCACGTGTTACACTACGACACAACATGTTACAGTCCACAGTAGACCTTACACCTCACGTGTTACACTACACACAACATGTTACAGTCCACAGTGGACCTTGCACCTCACGTGTACACACACCATGGCCCTGTAACGCCGCCATTGCACTAAGTAAAACCTACTTGCTGTGGCCTATCATTAAGACGACCTTGATCTTTCACTTGCTACACGAGCAGTTTACATTATCTGTAAACATTGGCTAGTGCCGCCATCTTAATGTGGCTGTGGCTTGTTCTCTCCCCTTCTCACCTACCTCCTGTTTTATGCCTCCGCTGGTCTCTCGCTCTTTTCTTTCTCTCTCTCAACCAACCTCGCCAGCAGCATGTGTCAGACTATGGAGATGTACATATGAGTGAGGTCAGGTCTATAGTGTGAGTGGAAATGTACATATAGTGTTAGTGAGGTCAGGTCTATAGTGTTAGTGAGGTTAGGTCTACATATAGTGTGAGTGGAGATGTACATATAGTGTTAGTGATGTCCTGTCTATAGTGTTAGTGGAGATGTACATATAGTGTTAGTGAGGTCAGGTCTATAGTGTTAGTGGAGATGTAGTGTGAGTGGAGATGTACATATAGTGTTAGTGATATGTTAGTGTGTGAGATGTACATATAGTGTCCTGTCTATAGTGTTAGTGGAGATGTACATATAGTGTTAGTGATGTCAGGTCTATAGTGTTAGTGGAGATGTACATATAGTGTGAGTGGAGATGTACATATAGTGTTAGTGATGTACATATAGTCATAGTGTGAGTGGAGATGTACATATAGTGTGAGTGGAGATGTACATATAGTGTGAGTGGAAATGTACATATAGTGTTAGTGAGGTCAGGTCTATAGTGTTAGTGAGGTTAGGTCTATAGTGTTAGTGGAGATGTACATATAGTGTGAGTGGAGATGTACATATAGTGTTAGTGAGGTCCTGTCTATAGTGTTAGTGGAGATGTACATATAGTGTTAGTGATGTCAGGTCTATAGTGTTAGTGGAGATGTACATGTAGTGTGAGTGGAGATGTACATATAGTGTGAGTGGAGATGTACATATAGTGTTAGTGATGTCAGGTCTATAGTGTTAGTGGAGATGTACATATGAGTGAGGTCAGATCTATAGTGTAAGTGAGGTCAGGTCTATAGTGTTAGTGGAGATGTACATATAGTGTTAGTGGAGATGTACATATAGTGTTAGTGATGTCCTGTCTATAGTGTTAGTGGAGATGTACATGTAGTGTTAGTGGAGATGTACATATAGTGTTAGTGATGTCCTGTCTATAGTGTTAGTGGAGATGTACATATAGTGTTAGTGATGTCCTGGTCTATAGTGTTAGTGGAGATGTACATATAGTGTTAGTGGAGATGTACATATAGTGTTAGTGGAGATGTACATATAGTGTTAGTGATGTCCTGTCTATAGTGTTAGTGGAGATGTACATATAGTGTTAGTGATGTCTGTCTATAGTGTTAGTGATGTCCTGTCTATAGTGTTAGTGGAGATGTACATATAGTGTTAGTGATGTCAGGTCTATAGTGTCAGGTCTATAGTGTTAGTCACGCTACAAATACCGCTGACTATCAAGGACGTCTGTGAGTGTTACCATAGCAAACTACCCGACAGTCGCACAAGTCATCTGCAATACTAAACATACTAAAACATGGAAGAGAATTGTGTCAGTGGAGTTTTTGAAATAAAACCTGCTGAAATACGTGACTGTTGAAATGCTGCTTTAACTTCCTGTCTATACACCCCAGGGAATTCTGGGTGCTGCCACCCTGACCCAAGGCCGGTAATAAAAGCTTGGCACGACTTGTGGGTGTTAGGGCGGGGCTGGTGGGCCACAGCAGGCTGAGCACAGTCCTCACTTTGTCTTTCTTCTCTTCCTCTGTCCCCTCAGATGCCGATGTTTCAAGACTGTTGTTGTGCATGTCTGTCTGTCTGTCTGCCTGTCTGCCTGCCTGTCTGCCTGTCTGTCTGTCTGTCTGCCTGTCTGCCTGCCTGCCTGTCTGCCTGCCTGTCTGTCTGCCTGTCCTGTCTGTCTGCCTGCCTGTCTGTCTGCCTGTCTGTCTGTCTGCCTGCTGTCTGCCTGTCTGCTGCCTGTCTGTCTGCTGCTGTCCTGTCTGTCTGCTGTGTCTGTCTGCCTGCTGCCTACCTGCCTCCTGTCTGTCTGCTGCCTGTCCTGCTGCCTGCCTGCCTGTCTGTCTGCCCTGCCTGCCTGTCTGTCTGCTGTCTGCCTGCCTGTCTGCCTGTCTGTCTGCCTGTCTGTCTGTCTGCCTGTCTGCCTGTCTGTCTGTCTGTCTGTCTGTCTGCCTGTCTGCCTGTATGTCTGCCTGTCTGTCTGTCTGTCTGCCTGCCTGTCTGTCTGTCTGTCTGTCTGTGAGTCTGTGACAAAAGTTCCTCTAAAATGGGCCATGTGTCGTAAAATTAATTTGAATACTCGTTTGTGCTATATTTGTTGAAAGTGTGTGGCATGAAGTGTCCATAAATGTAGTTGACATGATAACTGCTCACCTGGTTCTAGTGTCTGTAAAAAGTGGACACGTGACAGAGTGTCAGTGAAACCTGACGGCCGTGCGGTTGGACAAAGTCTTTCAGTTTACAGCAAAATGTATATATTGCTGTCAGTCTGTTCGTGCTTCTGATATTTTTAGCAAATATTTAATAAAATTATTTCGGACAACCATTTTTGTAGGCACGAATTCCATCGTTTACTAGACAACAGCGATGATCTCGGTGATGAAAGTTCTCGCGATTTAGTGACAAAGTACCATGACGACCGTCAGCATAAACTGAGATCGCATTCATTGTTTACAGGAATATGTTGACAAACACTTTGTGTCTGGACATCGTACAACTTTGTGAGGTGAAAAGCTTTAGTGTAGCCGGATGTTGGAAACTTGGTAGGGGGAATAGCATTGACGTCACCCGTGACGCAACCTCCACCGGTCATTGCTTTCAGTCGGCGATGACGCTTTGAAACACACAAAACATGTAAACAACAACAACACACAGCAAGCCAGTGTTATCACATGCATCTCCTGAAGCATTCATTCGTCCACTGATGTAGTTTCAGGTTCGACCAAGACAAATAAAGATGGCGGCTACTAAGGCTGACTGTATGCCAGAGGGGAGCTTGCGTCACCAGCTCACGTGCATGCGTGCCTCTGTGAATACGTGCGCATGTGTGTGTGTGTGTACATTTGGAATGTGTCTCCACTGCAAGTGGACATTGTGCAGAAGCACAGCCTTAAGACTCAGTTTCAAAGAGTCTACAAAGAGGCTCCATTCTTGTGGGTCGTGAATAATTTCGAAGGCATCCATGAGGCCCTCAGTGTCGGAACACAAGACCAGATTATCTTCCTTGCTGAAGAAAGATTCCAACAGCTGATGACACTTTCGGTATGAAGTAATTGTGACATCTTCTAGAAAAGTGCATTGTTGGAGTCTTGAACCTAGCAGTTCTGCCTTGTTGTTGGCTAAGTCCAAATCACTAACCAGGTCATTTAGTTCTTCCTGTGTCTGTGTTGTGGTTGATGATGCCCCTCAGTCTACATAAGGATCACTGCATGCTGACTGACCAAGAGAAGAACAGGTGGGCTCACCCTCGTCCTTATCGCCTCAATCAAGAGAATATTCTGCTGGAGGTTGTGGAACAGCAAGTCCCTCACCATGTGGAACTGCTCACAATCCACACGGAATGTTAGGGTAGACTTGTCTCCACTTCTTTTGCTTCCTGATCCCGCGTAACGAGGAGGAACCGAGCAGAAGTAAAAGTCACGTGTGTGGCTGCTTCGCTCTGTCCACACCATGGCCACTGTAAATGGCGTTGATGGTCTGTTGCCATTCACCCACTGTGAAAGCTGCGTCACATGCAGCACACCATATACACGGGCCCCAAGGCTTGTCTCGGTCGTCAGTCTTGCATCCGAAGTAAAGATGATTTGCTTTCTTCACTTGAGAAGTGATACGTTACTTCTGGTTGGCAAACGTCACTTGCCCTGAAATACAGCAAACATTGTCCGCTTTGGAGCCGTTAGTGTTGTGTATTGTAGCCAATAACAGTGGATGTAACAGCAGCTTACACGGTGTCCCGCCAAGTGTGAAATATTTTAACTGCTCAACCTGTGACCGGGCTATATATAGTACCATGTGACGTCAGCTTAGTAGCACTGCGTTACATCAGAAAATGACGCAATAAACTCTGGATGACGTGTGCATGACGGTATTATGCAATGTGACGCAATATGACGTCACTGTAGGCTTATTTAGGATGTTGTCACAGTCCTGCAGGAGACATTTACAGGTTCAACATAGACAATGAAATATCTTATTTATATGTATATACTATATAAATACTATAGTACAGTCCCCTGGTGAGTTATACTCATGTGACTGATGTTGAATACTGTATTAAGTGCCTTGTAGGGTCATGCTCACGTGAGTGATATGTGAAGGTTACTGATGTGATTATGTGTGAATACTGTATTAAGTGCCTTGTAGGGTCATGCTCACGTGAGTGATATGTGAAGGTTACTCATGTGATTATGTGTGAATACTGTATTAAGTGCCCTGTAGGGTCATGCTCACGTGAGTGATATGTGAAGGTTACTCATGTGATTATGTGTGAATACTGTGCTCATGTGAGTAGTAAGAATGAGGTCATGTCACCAACCTGCCCAGGTCCCCGGGGCCAAAGTCGCGCCTTGGACAAGAACCCTCGGGAACTATATTTAGCGTTTAGCTGGGTAGTCAATAACAACACGCTAACCTTTCTTGTATTTATTTAGTGGTGAAGGCGACAGTGCAACATTGTCTGTAGCACTCATTCTGACCAAAATCTGTCTTCAATGGCTGGCTGCGGCACAAATTAAGCCAAACACGACTCGAAAATTCAAAATTGAAGACTTACAAGATATCGCTACTGACTGGAATTGCCGTTGACCAAAACTTCGAAAAATGCTGGGCTCTTTGTAAACTTATAAATCGGATGCCATGGAAACGATCCAAGATCGCGCCAAATCAAACAATTTTAAAAGCTTATAACTTTATTCCTGTTGTGATTAAACTGAAAATTCTGTGTAAAATGGTCACTTTAAGGCAAGAGCTACATTTGTATGCGAGGAAATAAGTAGAAACGACTTATAATTCTAAATATGTTCTTGTAAATGTTATGTTGATTTTTAAGGAAAAAGAATTTAAAACACTTACTACTAAGCTGCTAATTTTGTTTTCAAATTGTCAGCACACAAATGCTTTAATAAATATAAACAAGGATTATGCTCATTATAAAGTTTGAAGTGAACAAACCCTAACAAAAATAAGAAATTGAGAAAACAAGCTCAGAAAAGTTAAAAGTTTAGTATATTTGTTTCATCAAAGCCTATCCTCTAATTTAGGTATTTAATGCAAATATAACCACCTTTTAGAGTTTTCTTACATATAAGTTCAACATAACTAGTAAAATTGTTTATTAATTTCCATTTCAGAAAAGCAAACATGAATACTTTTTTGTGTCTAAATGTTCACTAGGCTGCCTAGAAAGAATAAAAAAAATATGGTTAGCATTCATCAAACTACACAGCTGTTGGTTCAGATTAGCTAGAGGTTCAGTATCCACTAGCTTCACAGGTTTCTCCATCTCTGATCTCTTCATATCTAACATTTAGTGATGCTGCCTTGCCTCAACTGAAGTAGTAGCATTAGCAGCAAATACCCGGTGCTCATCTCTCTGAGGTAGCCGTTGCAGGGTGATGACATGAGCATCAGTATATAAATCATTCATTAAGGTAATTAGTTTACAAGCTTTTTCATTAAAGACACAAACTGCTCACAGAGCTGACCTCTCAGGAAAGAGTGGGTGTGGGTGTGAACTAACCTATTCATGCAATCTAGACAGACATTATTGAGCAGTGGCTGATACTGTTCTGTGTGCTAGGCTTATTTTATGACTTACCTGTGTAGTCACATAGGTTACAGAAGACTGATTTTTGTCGCTAGGAATTTTTATTTTCTTTCAATGGTTTCTTAGAAAACCGCCATCTGCCTGACCTCTTAGGGCACTGACAGTGCTGTGCTTTATAGACATTGAATGCTACAAAGTTGACTACAAGGCAATCTTCATGTTATCGATGTTCGGAATTTTATACATAATTGCAAGTCTGCAAAACTCTTTATTCTTTTGTTATTTTTGGCTTGAGTAAGACAGCACAATCCACATCTACCCATTTTTTCTTCTTTAGACAGCTTATATCTAGAACTGTGGCCTGAGATGTGTGGGCGTGAGACAATCTAGTTTCTCCTTTCCTTGTTGACAATCAGGCCATAGGCTTGACTAACATGAAACAAAATCTCCATCAAACAGTATTTACAAATAGATACATCCACGTATACAGACCTCTTGTACAAAACTTTGGCTGCTTCTGACTCCATATCCATGCTAGACAAAAATTAATTGCTACAAGCTGTCGGGAGATTTCTTCTGTCTTCTATCGCAGCAGCCAACAATAAAGCCACTAGTCTTTCAAGTTTAGGTGCTTGGTTATATTGTGACTACATAGAAAATAAACAAGAGCCATTACAATATCGGTTCACACCTAGGTAGTGCCCTAGGTGAAACAAGGAGATCCACGTCTTGAATCATCTGTTCCTCTTCACTTGTGAGTGGCTGCACACCTACTTAACCTGTGTTTGTAGGTAGCACACAAAGAAAGGTCGGGCAAACCTGATATGCATTCTGACCGCACAAGCATGCTGTGACCTCACTTCGCTTGTGGATAGGTGAAGCCATGGAAACACCTTCAAGGTTAAGCTTGTTGACTCACCTGTCCAACTGACAGTTTGTGAATATTTTATTCTGTAGTGCAGCCTCCAGCGTTTCTTGTCTCTAAGATCTGTCACATGTCATGAGCTGTAGTCAGCCATAATGTTTGATGTGTGAGTGGAGCCTGGGGTAATGAGTTGTAGTAGTAATGAGTTATAGTCGGCCATATTGTTTACTGTACCACTGGTGTCCTACGTCTAACGTCTTTGTGTACGTCATGTGGATGACGTCATGTTCAATGTCAAATACACGTCATGTAGAGGCCGTTAAGATGGCTGGGGGAAGATGTCAACAAGACCGGTCAGTCGGTTGGTCGGTCGGACATCTGTCAACAACGACAGAACAACATTGCACGTCTGGTGTTGTCGTTGTCACCGTGCAGCTTCTTAAACACTCGACTGTCTCCGGCCTTCCTCCATTCTGACCGCGGTCTACATCAACTGTCTTTGCTCCCCCACGTCTGTGACTTCAGCTGGAGGTCAAACGTCTCTACTGGTCACCTGAACTACAACTGAACATCAACAGTCTCCACCTTCATCTTTCTCTGCAGGGCTCAGCAAAGTGTTTGTGTCTGTAGTTCGTCCTCCTGTGCTGGGGTTGGTGTACATAGGACTTACTACATCGGCAGTCGTCACTAGTACACTGGGGGTTGGTGTACATAGGACTTACTACATCGCAGTCGTCACTAGTACACTGGGGGTTGGTGTACATAGACTTACTCGAGTCGGTACAGGTTGGTGTACGCAGTCGTCACTAGTACACTGGAGGTGGTGTACATAGGACTACTACATCGGCAGTCGTCACTAGTACACTGGAGGTTGGTGTACATAGGACTTACTACATCGGCAGTCGTCACTAGTACACTGGGGTTGGTGTACATAGGACTACTACATCGGCAGTCGTCACTAGTACACTGGGGGTTGGTGTACATAGGACTTACTACATCGCAGTCGTCACTAGTACACTGGGGGTTTGGTGTACATAGACTTACTACATCGGCAGTCGTCAACTAGTACACTGGGGATAGTAAGGATGGTGTGTACAAGGACTTACTACAGGAGCGTCACTAGTACCGGGGTTGGTGTAACATAGGACTTACTACATTCGGACAGTCGTCACTAGTACTGGAGGCCAGATTGTGTACATAGGACTTTACTACATCGGCAGTCGACTAGTACACTGTTGGTGACTAGGATTACTCAGTCGTCATCTATACACTTGGGGGTTGGATTACCATGGCAGTTCACACCCTGGAGAACAAATGAGGATGGGTGTATTGTCGATTTGTACATAGAGCGGAGGCAATCATCTTAGTACCGGAGGATTGTCAATGTGGAGGCAATAGGAGCGATGCCGTGTAGCACTACGGAGGGAGGCGATCGAGAGAATGTCCCTTCGAGGCCGAGACTAGCGTTGATGCATCCCAGCGTGCTGCGGAAATAACGTCCCCTCCCTACGTCCACCCAGTAGCAGATGAAGGAGGGGGGGGGGCTTACAAACCGTCAACCACTTAGTCTACTGTCCCTGCAGGCCATACCGCCAACCCTACAGGCAATACGTACGTAGATCTCTGTGGCCCGAGGAAAGCAGTGAACCACGAGACTAGAAAACGGAAAATGCAGCCAAGAAACTGGATGGAAGAGAAGGAGTTAAGAGAGTAATGTCATCAGGTGACTTGCCGTAGTTTACACGAGGAACGGCACAAGGACAGGCCCACCAACTACTAATAAATTCATCACAACAAGTCAACACAAGACTTCATTCAACGAAGACAGTGATGGCCATCCTCCCGTTACTGTACTAGACCGATGGAAGGATGCTGCAAAGACATTACAACTTCCAGCGAAGGACAGATGTTTACATCCTGCACAGCAGCCAGACGACGGTCAAAGAGTCTGTAAACTACCCACGGGAGGAAATCTCGTTAGCGGTACCAAGTCTGAAGGGAAGGAAGTCACCTCACGGGGAGACAAATTTTTATTTACATAATAAGTTTAAAAAGTTATGATTTTTAACATCTTGCCCTCTAAGTAGAAGAAATAAAAAAGCACCACATTAATTCAAAGGAAGGCAACAAAGTCACAGAGAGAAGTGATGACGTGTACAAAATAGAGGTTGATATGTGAGTTGCAATGGACATGGCGCTTAGCTCAAACATTAGCAACATGTGGTACATGTTTGTTTTGTCGTGCCAGTGCTAAATGATGAAGCTGGGTAGGAAGCCTCTGTAGGCAATCAAAGGGTTTGCAATAAGTGTTGTAGGTGTTGTAGGTGTCCCACTTTGAACTTGTTCAGACTGGAATCCGTAAGATGGAGATCCGAGGGAAGGCTGTTACCAAGATGACGGGGAGGACGAGTGTTTTAGAAGGGTTGGGAGGAGGCACTTAGCAATACAGAGGTTGTATTGGGAGGTCAGTGTTTCTACAGTTACTGGTGCCGAGAGTTTTAGTATTTTATTGTCAGTGATGTCAGGCCCTCTGGTGTATACATCCAACACATTTATCAGGGGAATGTTGAGGGTAGTATTAATATTCAGCAAGCTGCAGAAGTCTTATAATATGTACAGGTTGTTATCTTTTGACTTCTTTTCAAACAACTTTTTTCTCACAATGGATGCAGAGTGAGAGTTTAGTGCATTAGAAAGTAATTGAGATCATGTGACTAGTATTTTGGATTTACTTGGTGTGGTAGTAATGGCTTTCAAGAAGTGGTTACTTTTGCATTCTGTGAGTTTACTGAAGTACATTTCCTTTATAGTTATTGTTCATTACTGTAACAAAGGTTCTTTGCTTTTTTAAATCTGCTCTTAGGCCATTTTTCTTTAGTGAATTTCTTCTTAAATATCTTCTGAGGATCTTGGTGGAGCCATGATTGCTTACAGAGGTGTTTAACACACTTGGTACTCAGCGGAGTAGGTGCCGTAGCACAACATTAGTTTTTTGTAAAATGAGTAATTATATGTTCTCATTAAAGTACAAGAAAATATCAGAAAAGCAAACAGAAAAGTAGGTCTCTATTTTTATTAGTTTTGGAGATATTGTTGTTTGAGGTTCGTGATTTGCGTCACAGTGATAATTATTTATATTGGACCATGTTTGAAGCTCTCATATGTAGCATCATGAAATTCTAGAAGTCTCAAAAGAATTTGTGTGAGAAGTTACCCACACTGACTCAAATGATTGAAAAAAATAATTTGCAAAAACATATTCGAGAAAAAGCATCTAAATTTGAAATAAAACAGTTTTGCGCTTGGTCATTTTGAACGAAGATAATATTTTAAATACTCCTTTTCAAATACGAATTTACTAAATACAGCTGAAACATGTTTTTTTCAGAATAATCATTATATACGGTTGTTCTATTTTTTATACAAACTTGCAAGGTATCTTTTGTGAGGTATGCACATTCAAATAATTACAAAATCATCAATTTTTCAGGTGGGGAAAAAATGAAAAAGTGGTAAGGAACTTAGAACATCGGTAATTCCTAATCTACTAGACAGAGTGTGTTCACATTTAAAACACTGATAGAAAACACATGTATTTGTTAATCTATGTTAATTTGTTATTAATTTACTGTAGTTGAAAAGGGTAAGCTGGGTCTTGTAAAATAAAAAGTATTTAATATTTGCTCGGCAGTCAAGTCTTTAGTCCACACAAACTTTTACTTAATGGTGATGAAAGAAATAACACACACACGTGTGTAAAGTAAAAAAATAAATACCCAAAAAATTTCTGAGGGTAAAATAATCAGCCCTCCCACTTTTGATTGAAGTCGGTGCAATTTTTTATTCTATTTTTTTTTTCAAAAATTACAATTTTGGAAAAAAGCAAATGTACAAAACGAAAAGAAAAAAATCCTACGACTCAGGTCCCACATTGGGGCATAAAAACTTTAAACTGCTTATTTAGGTTTGCAATTTTAATATTTTTGGTGAAGGTCCTTCTGCTGTTCTCTTCATATTCCACCGTTGTTGGATGCTGGAGAGACAGACAAGTCCAGACAAATGCAAATACATTTTCTACTTGTCTTTATCAATCTTTGAAGGCCAGGTGAATGCATTATTCTCTAAAGCAATGTTCTTCTAAAATGTGATAGCCACTCATGTTCATTCACTATGTCATAAGCAGTTTCAAGATGGAGAGTGTCATCACCGTGGACTACAACACTCTCCACGTTTTACACACGTGAACTGGGGATCCCGGTTCAGCCACAGTTGCCCCAAGACTGGCAGAAATGTCACAAAATAAATGACATTTAGTACAAGCATTCGTCCACTGAGTGTTCAGGTGACTGTTCACTGAGTACTTCTGTATATTCGTGTCAACGTGTCATCACGTGACTTGCTGTAGCCGCCATTGTGACTGCAGCTCGTACCAACTGTTAGACTACGGGTGGGTGTCTTTGGCCGCCAGGCGGGTGGCTGTCGTAGACACGACACTGTCATGTCCTACACCACCCTAGTCAGCAGACAATGTCCTGCACGCTCACCTAGGGAATCACGTGGTATGGTGCACGTGGTCAGAGTTACGTCACTTCAAAGCTGACAAATATTGTACGTCATCGTTTTCGTGCTGTAGATTTTTAAAACCACAAATGCGTGTCCGCCATTCTTCACCGACTCCACTCAGTCTGTGAACATCAATGTCCGTGACAACGTTGGTGACCGCGAGCACAAATACCGACACAACCACAGCACGCGCTACACGCACAATGGCCACCGCGCGACTTGCCGACTGTCGTGCCGGGTACCGGGTACCCTCACAAAATACACAGTATTCTACCCGTCACACACACACACACACATCACGTGACATACAGGTTATTTAAAAGTGATATTTCTGTACCAGAGACTCCATGAAAGTCGTTGACTTTTAAACGAGCGTTTTTTGTGCCATCGCCCACTGACTACTAGTGAAAGTGTGTGATAATATATATCTAATTATATATCTAAATATATGTGCTAAATATATAATGTATGTGATATAATATATATGGGATACAAAATAAATATATAATATACGTGATGTAAATATATAATGTATGAGATATAATATAAATATATAATATATGTGATTTACAATTAATATATGTGATATAATTAATATAGGTCTTATAAAAATAAATATATAATATATGTGATAAATATGTAACGTATGTGATATAATATAAATATGTAATATATGTGGTGTACAATTAATATATGTGATATAATGTATGTGATATAATATAAATATATAACATATGTGATATACAATTAATATATGTGATATAATATAAATATGTAATATATGTAGTGTACAATTAATGTATGTGATATAATATAAATATAGGTCTTATAAAGCAAATATATAATATATGTGATATAAATATAGAAGATATATGATATAAATATATGTAATTTAATATAAATAAATAATATATGCATATAATACACATGTAAAATTCTATGAAGGAACTGATTGTGTCAGTCAGCAAAAACTTCGGGATCTGAGATGTTGTATATACATTACCGAGTGAAGAGCTGTAGAGGTCGGCAAGAAACTCCAATTTCACAAAGTTTGTGAAACAAGGAGAGTTAACTGTTTCATGTGTAGCTGTAGGAATTGTAAAGCCTCGTTTGCGCCATGCTGAGCACACAGACAAGTGGTTGCTGCAGCCAGTAGGGGGAACAGTACTTCCCTACTGTTGGTTTGGTTGCTGACGGAGGTGTCATCAGGTAATGTTTGAGACTTCTCAGTGATTCTTGTGGGGGAGGTTGAAGAGCGCAGGTTTTTCTAGCCAATGTTTATTTTGTTTCAAGAGGTGGAAGTTTAAATCTCCTAACAGCAAGTATTCTCTGGCTTCAAACAGCACGGCATCCATCATACAGCAGGAATTGTCTGCCCATAGCATCCACATTTCTGTAAATAAAGTCCAGGACAATGGGCGCCGCGTGTTTCAGTTGGATTTGTAATCGGACTGACTCTTCATTGTAGTGTTCCAGGTGAGTGATCAAACCTGTTTGAAGGTTGCATTGTGGGTTCTTTCTGTCTAATTTACAACCAGGGTTGCAGGTGTCATTATCTGGGATTATCTCTGTGACTCGAGAATCAGATACTCCGAACATGTGAAATAGGATCCTAGAACTGTAGAGAATAGCTTGTAATTCAGCTATTTTGTTGATGACATTGTTTATGTTTAGGTGTCCTATATGTCGCCCATCTTCAGTCGGCCATTTGTTTTGAGATCCATTGCAAGGCATTTTAAAATGCTTTCCAGGAATATCCGATATGGATGATTGCGTAACTACAAAAGTAAAACGCAAATAAGTCTCCGACAGTAAGTATCCAGACGGGGTACCGCCTGAGTACCGTCTCAGTACCGTCTAAGTACTGTCTAAGTACCGCCTAAGTACCATCTAAGTACCAACTAAGTACTGTCTAAGTACCATCTAAGTACCGTCTAAGTACCACCTAAGTACCGTCTAAGTACTGTCTAAGTACCGTCTAAGTACCGCCTAAGTACCATCAAAGTACCACCTAAGTACCGTCTAAGTACTGTCTAAGTACTGTCTAAGTACCACCTAAGTACCACCTAAGTACTGTCTAAGAACCCGAGTACGTGACGGATGTGCCTCACCTTGAAGATATTCGGCATTGCATCACTGGACATGGCGACTAGAGCTGTAGAGTTTTGTCAAGAGTCCAAATAGAGTTGTTTGCGGGTGATAGTAAGAGTAGGCGGCTTGATATGTCCATCACTCGCTTTCCACAGTGAGTGCACTGAGGTGCTGCCACCACCCGCTGTCTATGCGAGGTCTACTGTCTGTAACTCTTCATGGGTGGGTGTAGGTGAGATGAAGTGCTGGCTAAGGAAGAATGTAGAAGTGTGTAGATATTGTAGACTGTCTCTCTGGTCTGGTGGCTGGATTGAGAACAGATATCATCAGCCACTCTCGTAATTCTTGTCATAGTTACATCCTCTATGTCCACTCAGAACTTCTGTCAAAAGTAGTCGATTCACCAGGGTAAGGACAACATAAACAACTCGCACTTGCAGGCCAGCGCGCACTTACTACAGGGAACAGGTCAGCCCGCAAACAGTCTGTTGAAATAAATGCAAACGGATAACTGTTTTCTCTCTTGTGAATTTTTGAGTTTTACGTGCTTAGAGAGATGTGTTTTTCTTTATTATATCTTTAATATATTCTATATTAACTAGTGAAGAAATGAGAAGGCTAGGCTGCAGTCAAGGGCTGGTGTTGCTGCAAAAGTCTGTCATTTGTGTAAAGCAGATTATTGCAGTGTGACGGTCATCGATATAAAGCTCTTTGACTGCTTGAGAACCATCTAGAAAGCAAGTTGGGTCAATATGCTCTGAAAACCATTGTGATGCAGCCTTTGACAAGAGAATAGTAATGCAATACCGTGTATCTACAGCCCTGCTGTTACATATCTAAATCATTCACCTTCAGTCCAGCATTTCACTGATGAGCCGGTGGAAAATTCATAAAAAATTTTATTTGTTGGTTTGCAAATTTATCCACCACTGTTCCATATAATGCAATGCTGTTTGTCACATTTTAATTAATCCAATTAGCGGTCTGCTGGGAAACGCGTGTAATATCGACATTCACTCTGGCATAAGCGCACCACGTATATGTAACTCGGGGTACAAACAAACGACCAGTAGAAAAACAGTCGACTTCGACTCTTCGTGCTTCCAATTCCAAGTCTTGAGATCGAAGACAAACGTATCTACCATCTCTAGAAAGTCATGAACACGAAATCTCAACTTTTGAGACACTGCTATGTCCTCGTATGTATTTGTTGGATACGTTCTATCGCCAAAGACTTATTTCTCTAAAGATTCACTCGCACAAACAATCTAGCCGCCATATTTAATAGCCAACCTTTAGGAGTTAGAGGTAGGGAGAGCAGACTCTAGGGGTTAGAGGTGGGGAAAGCACTCTCTAGAAGCTAGAGATGGGAGAGCACTCTTTAGGTTGTGGGAGAGCAGACTCTAGGAGCTAGAGGTGAGGAGAGAACTCTCTAGGAGCTAGAGATGGGAGAGCACTCTGTATGATGTGGGAGAGCAGACTCTAGGAGCTAGAGGTGGGGAGAGAACTCTCTAGGAGCTAGAGATGGGAGAGCACTCTGTATGATGTGGAAGAGCAGACTCTAGGAGCTAGAGATGGGGAGAGAACTCTCTAGGAGCTAGAAGTGGGAGAACAGACTCTAGCTTAGCTGGCAGATCGGCCGGCGGGAGGGGCCCTCAACGGGCGACTCGCCCTTTGCCGCACTAAGTGGCTCGACCGGCCTCTAAGTGGATTCGAGGCGTGACAAGACTTCGGCCCCTGGTGTTTATAGTTGGAGGACGAGGGAGGGGGACATATGTGTGGACCTTGGGATCCGTTGATGACACGGCGCCTGTGTTCGTGGACCTCGGTGCCGAGTAGTGTCGTTTGATGTTTACCGCCAGCCCACTGCTTCCTCTGTTGTTTGGATGAATGGCATCTCTCATGCACCCAGTCTTTACCTGCGCTGTCAGCGTGAAGAAAGCCAGGTCGTTGTTGATCAAGTATGCTCCCATTTGTTTACCGGCAAATTCCTGTTTTTTTACTGGAGACCGCGATGCAGGCATAAATATGCGGCTGGCTGTCCTTGTATGGCAAGACAGACGACAGCATGATCCTCGCCCGACGGGAAGCAGCGACGGGTGCTTTGCCAGGAGGGTAGGCCATACCTACTTACCAATGCTGTTCTCACTTTTGCAGTCGTTCGGTGTCAACTGCCACTTTTGCTTGGTGCAAAGCAGCAATCACCGACACTTCTAGTATGAGTGCAGTGGAGCTGGGATCCAGCTGTAATCTCTGGTTAGCTTCGTGAGATCCTGTACTTGACTCGCCGTCTTTATGTGTGACGGATGGTAGGTCAGAGGTTGACTCGGGGTATTTGGGTAGAGGGAGCTCATTTGAGGGGACCGGGGGGTGGGGCGGGCGCCTTGTTGTTGATTGTTGAAACAGGATACGGGCAAATGGGTGAATCGGGTGTTGTGGGGGAGGGAGTTAGGAGAATGCTGGGGAGCAGGAAGAGGGGCTAGGTCTGTTATTGCTACATCAGAAGAAAGAGATTCTGGTCTCTCTGAGCTCTTGTCGGCGATTCTGCTCTCAGCGCTGGATCGGCTCCGAGCGTGGTGCTGAGGTGCTACACCATCGTACTCAAGGTTCTGAGTTACACGGGCGAGAGATGAGCGCAAGGCAGCAATTTCCTCCTTGTTGTAAATCGTTCAAACATTTGTAGAGGAACACAGTCAACAACTTCCCACCGCAGTACAGGTGAACGTTTTGCTTCTATTGTTGGATAGAGTATCCTCATGACTTGTGGGATGAGGGGGGGAGGGTTGTTCGATTGGTCTATGCTCCACCTCTCGGTGTTTGTAGCAGCAAGAAGAAAATGCCTGTAAGCGTGAGTTGGAGATAGGGGAATTCTATTACCAGGCTCCAGGTTAATGAGGGCGGGAGGGGTGACACACTGTGACAGGTCGCCAGCGGCCCAAGACCATCCAACAGGACAGTGAGGGTGGCAGACCTTTGGTGTCTGTCCTCGGAAATCTTGCAGTGTAGTGGAGAGGTTGTAAATCTTGAGAGTGAGAGGTCATCTTGGGAAGGATGGGATACCTCTCGCACTATCGCCTGGAAATCGGTTGTAATAGCAGCGGAAATTAGTGAGGCTGTGTTATCCTTCATGTTGATGTCCGCAAGTGTGTGGACGAGCGCCACGAGGGCGTTGAAAGTGGGAGATCTGGCTAGCTGTACCAGGTATGGGGGAGGGGAGTCACCAGGCGCTGACAATGTCCCAGCTATATTGCTTCAGTATGATGAAGTAACAAAAGCCGTCCACCTCTATGCCAAAAACAAGGGGAATCGCTAAGAAGCACTACATAAGAGCTCACTTCTTGAGTGAAGTTTTAATCAACAACCAGATGAGCTACCCATAATCCTTTCTGGTAACCGTGAATCTGATCTAATCTGGAAATGTCACCCAGTCTGGCACTCTGTCTAAGATCATTCTTTAGGGAGTCAACACAAGGCAGACAGAAAAAGCTGGCTGGCTAGCAAAAACGAATGGACTGGTCAGACAGGACCACCGCTACCTGCGGCCTCTGGGATTTCACGGCCCTGTGCAGGTGCACAGTTTGCACGTGACCAAGGCGGCCCTGTGCAGGTGCACAGTTTGCACGTGACCAAGGCGGCCCTGTGCAGGTGCACAGTTTGCACGCGACTAAGGCGGCCCTGTGCAGGTGCACAGTTTGCACGTGACTAAGGCGGCCCTGTGCAGGTGCACAGTTTGCACGTGACAAGGCGGCCCTGTGCAGGTGCACAGTTTGCACGCGACTAAGGCGGCCCCTGGTACCAGGCATGTAGCGTGAGGCCCTAGACACGTCAGCTGTGTAGGTATAAAGCGTGTAAGCTATGTGGGTACTATTGGTGTCAACTGAGTAGGTACAGAGCTTGTAGGGAACTGAAACATGGAGAAGTGACGATGTCTGGAACCTCAGAACAGAAATGTAGACTTGCGGTTCTTACTGATGCACCAAGACTTGATGTTATCAGTATCCGAGGAATGTGAGTCTAGGAATTGAACCCTTCAGTAACTTGACTGTTGTTTGAAAGTGAGGGTGCCTTGGTTTGGTTCTTGTTTCCCACTTCACTCAAATATTCTGACTCATTTCTTTTTGTCGTCTGTGTCTGTGACTGGTCTAAACATAATGAAGAATGCACGAAAACACATCTGATGACTGAGGGTTGAGTAAAAGAAGCCATTAGCCATAAAATATAACTTACTTTGTGACCCAGGGTTTGCTGTGGGATCATGTCACTCACTGGAAGACAACTAGAATAAATAACTAATCCTTTTGTCAATACATCTGTGGTGTTGAGGAGACGGTGTGTATTGTTAGCTCACCTGTGAGAGTAAATAAAGAGACAAGTAGTCCCATGGTCCTGTTGGCTAAAAACATTTCCACAGCAACACAGTTCTTGCCGGACCTCCTCTCTGTCCATATCCATACAACCAGGAATATAAGGCTAGGAATATAAAATTGGTAATATAAAGTGTTCACTTGCTGTACTTACTGATACATAAAGAGTTTATGATATCAGTACCTAGAAATATATAGGTAGGAATATAAAGTGTCCACTTTCTGTATTTACCGGAACATCAAGAATTGAAGATTTGTAATATTTCGCGACTTTTGTGCTGAAAGATGTAGTAGAATTGTAATGCCGAGAAAACATGAGATTTGAGTGTTTTATTTGCTAGGACAACAACTATAATCAGCATTTTAATTACTCAGAAAAATCCGTAAGTATTTGTGACAGCGGTTTGACTGCGGTGATAATCAACCTGTCGTGTGTGGCGATGATCAGTTGATAATCAGTTGGCCTACGGAGAAAGCTGAGTGATGGCAGGCTCCCCGAAACTGGGCGAAGGGGTGTGAATGTGTTTCAGTCCACCTTGTTGAATGTCGACCTAGTCCCCACACAGGAAGACATCTGGAACACTGTGTGTCTCTCAACGCCGTGGCGGAAGTTGCGCATGGAGATAACAATTTGCCATTTTTAGCCGGGCTCAGCCAGCAAGGCAATGAATTAGCAACCAGAGCGCTACTAGGGCACGCGGTGCCCCGACTGCCCTTGTCTGTAGTCAGCAGTTTACCAGTACAACGCCCACAGGCTTGGGGCCCGGTGGTGTTGCTGCTGTACACCATCGGGAGGCCGACAACAGACTTCTTCACCACCCAGCCGGCCGCCGTCAAGCGCTCAGTCCTCACCCTGTTAACGCCGACCGCGGATATCAGAGATCAGAAAGTCGGCCTTTAAACAGCAGCGACACCTGAAGGGCGTAGTCCAAAGTTGGAGGTTGAGTAAGCTCTTGATTACATCATTCAAGACAGTGCTGCATTTTGTTGGGTCGTTTGTGTGAGGTGTGAGTGAAGAATTCTACAAGAATGTTAGAATCGGGAGGAAAACCTAAATCGTCACCTAAACGGAATTCTCGCCCGGGAAGCTTTGACCCTGTATGCATAATCGCATAATTGCTTTTTGTTGTCTGCATGCAATGATGACGAATGCAAAGGTAAGGGACTCCATCCCCTAGGGTACAGTTAGGTGAGTCATCGGGCCTGAGGGGGGCAGCACCGTCCTCCAACCATCAGCCAGGTGTCTGTCACACGTACTGCTACGGTGTCTTGCCATCTTCCTTGCTGGTGTAATTACTATGCTATAGTGTCGTATAGTGTCTTGCTATCTTCCTTGCTGGTGTACTTACTATACTATAGTGTCGTATAGTGCCTTGCTATCTTCCTTGCTGGTGTACTTACTACTATAGTGTCGTATAGTGTCTTGCTTTCTCACCTTGCTGTGTACTTACTACTATAGTGCCGTATAGTGTCTTGCTATCTTCCTTGCTGGTGTACTTACTATACTATAGTGTCATATAGTGTCTTGCTATCTTCCTTGCTGGTGCACTTACTACTATACTATAGCGCCGTATAGTGTCTTGCTTTCTCACCTTGCTGTGTACTTACTATACTATAGTGTCGTATAGTGCCTTGCTATCTTCCTTGCTGGTGCACTCACTACTATAAGCTATAGTATAGTGTCTTGCTTTCTCACCTTGCTGGTGTAATTACTATGCTATAGTGTCGTATAGTGTCTTGCTATCTTCCTTGCTGGTGTACTTACTATACTATAGTGTCGTATAGTGCCTTGCTATCTTCCTTGCTGGTGTACTTACTACTATAGTGTCGTATAGTGTCTTGCTTTCTCACCTTGCTGTGTACTTACTACTATAGTGCCGTATAGTGTCTTGCTATCTTCCTTGCTGGTGTACTTACTATACTATAGTGTCATATAGTGTCTTGCTATCTTCCTTGCTGGTGCACTTACTACTATACTATAGCGCCGTATAGTGTCTTGCTTTCTCACCTTGCTGTGTACTTACTATACTATAGTGTCGTATAGTGCCTTGCTATCTTCCTTGCTGGTGCACTCACTACTATAAGCTATAGTATAGTGTCTTGCTTTCTCACCTTGCTGGTGTACTTACTATACTATAGTGTCGTATAGTGTCTTGCTATCTTCCTTGCTGGTGCACTTACTACTATACTATAGCGCCGTATAGTGTCTTGCTTTCTCACCTTGCTGTGTACTTACTATACTATAGTGTCGTATAGTGTCTTGCTAATTTAAACTATACTAGTCTTATATACAATTTTTTCGCTTCTTACTGGAATACACTTACTGTTCGTATCTCTTGCGTTTTCTCCTCACTCTAATTTCTCGTTTTGCTCTGCCCTTCCCTCTTATTGTTATTGTACATAAAAGAGAGTTACAGAAGTAGAAGAACTCGTGACATGAGTTATGAGCACATAATACTTTTAAGTCAATAATGATCTGTTGTAAATGTGGAGTTGAATATTTTTAGAAAGTCCTATATCTACACCTATATTTGTAAATATTTAATTGACTACAAATGAAGAAAGAACATTATATCTAATAATATTGTATGATAATTCATAACACAAATAGCAAATAGTTTCTGAATCATTAACAGGAAAATAAAAAGTGTTGCCTTCACCTTGACCCATTCCCGAGGAACACTATGGCCAAACTCCTGAGTGATTACACACAACAGATGTCAGTGAAAGGTAGACAAAGGACAAGTGATAGACTTTGACACCTGCCCGCTATTGAGTCCTGTACACGTGCACTGAACACACACCTCTTGTGGTTTACTCCAGACACCCTATCCCATAATGCTCGTCCTTTGTCACACCCTTCCTCTTGTAATATGATGTTGTTCTCAGCTCTTGTTCTTCTTGTTGGTTATTTGTGTTTTCTGTCTTTGATTTTATTCTTCGTTTGGTACGGTTGTTTATTCTTTTAAGCTTCATATGTTATTCCTTTGTTTTCCTGTCCCTCGTGTGCTGTCCATGTTGCCTTCTTGTTCTTAAGTGCTAAAAGTATGCTCCTTAGGAGTGTGAGTATGCGCTTTATAAATTTTTCATTATTATTATTATAAAAAAATCTACTTTAGAAAAGACCACTTGAGCCCACTCATTAGAAAGATAGCGAATTATAACTTCAAAAGATTGCATGCTACTGTCTCAAGAGGTCCTTGCTCCTTGAAATCGTGAGACCTTTGTTTGACAAGTGAATGTGGTGAATGCTGAGAGTTCAAATCGTACAACAATGAACATGCGATTGTAAAGTCGTCTGTAAACCTATTTTACAGAAGTTTACAATGGGCCTTATGACTTGTATTCTTTGTGGTCTTCTACTGCCAAGACCTAACCCTAACCCTGAGGTTGACCTCCTGCCCCCGCTGGTCCCTCACTATGCTGCAGCTGTTGTACAGAGAATCTTGTCAGCAAGGCAAAGTGAGACGATGTCTTGTTGAGGGAGGGATACAGACTTTGTCATTGGCGTATTTTGCTCTGGATCATCTTTATTTTAATTTTTATTTCATTCATTTGGGAATGTGTTACTTGTAAGTTTAAAAACCCAATCTACTACATAGCGAATTTGTACAAGGACATCATATTAGAGTGTCCCCTGTCATTGATTGATAGGGACAACAGCAGGGCACCCAATTGTTATGCCTTGTTCACAAGAAACACGTGACCCTCCGCCGCTCTAGGAAGTGGTCCACTGTTGCACTGAGCACTGATGATTAGGAGAAGAGACATCCCCCACACTATGGAGAGTGGATACCTTCTCGATGTTACTAGTCGCACCAGGCAGAAAAATAGAGACTAGTCATATATATATATGTGTGTGTGTTAACACCAGAATACATACACACCACAGATATGATATATATAATTAGATATATTAGTAGTGTTATGGAGAATTACCGGCCTTTGGATGCGACTTCTAAAGCTACTTTTATTTGACGAATTTGACAAATGAAATGGTGCAATAGCCTTAACATTCGGACACAGGTGACACATGCTGTAGCGAGCTTACACCTGACTTATGTCCAACATCAGAAAGGAAAGTCAATGACAGCTTAAAGCCTTCCGTATGTCTGCAAGTGTTTGACACGTGAAATTCTTTGACCCTTTGTATTTGAACAAAATAGTGTCTGAAACTCTTTTGTTGGAAATTTAGACTGAAGCTGAATGCGTATTATAAGACACAGACAAGTATCGTCATCGTCGTCGTCGTCGTCGTCGTCGTCATCATAATCATCATCATCATCATCATCATCACCAATAAATAAACACACATTGCTAGACGCCAGCAAAGACAAAGAACTGTGGGACTGGTTAAAATGACAAAAAAGTGATAGCTAAATAAAAGCGCGATAGACCATCTCGAAGTATACCATATTTTCATGCCATAATCTATCAATGGTAGGAGGGTAAGGTGTCTGACCCCTAGCCAGCAATATAGGCTACAATACATCATGGGTCAGTAGCCAGCCCTGTACACAGCTGCCACATGCTGAGAGAGAACAACTTGTCCGATCTGAACACTCAACACTTATCGTCACTGGTGACAGGCGCTATCCACTGCGCCACAGAGAGACAGAGATGACAGGAAACGTCCAGGAGTCTATTCTAAAAGATACATACTTACAGTCTTCTATGTTTAAATAATGAGTCTATTCTGATGTTTACAGCCTGCTAAATTTAGATAACACGAGTCTGTTTGGTAAACGTTTACAGCCTGCGATGTTAGACTATAGGAGTCTGTTGTGTAAAGTACACAGACTGTTATGTTTAGACTATAGGAGTCTGTTGTGTAAAGTACACACAGACTGTTATGTTTAGACAATAGGAGTCTGTTGTGTAAAGTACACACAGACTGTTATGTTTAGACAATAGGAGTCTGTTGTGTAAAGTACACAGACTGTTATGTTTAGACTATAGGAGTCTGTTGTGTAACGTACACAGACTGTTATGTTTAGACTATAGGAGTCTGTTGTGTAAAGTACACAGACTGTTATGTTTAGACAATAGGAGTCTGTTGTGTAAAGTACACAGACTTATGTTTAGACTATAGGAGTCTGTTGTGTAACGTACACACAGACTGTTATGTTTAGACAATAGGAGTCTGTTGTGTAAAGTACACAGACTTATGTTTAGACTATAGGAGTCTGTTGTGTAAAGTACACAGACTGTTATGTTTAGACTATAGGAGTCTGTTGTGTAAAGTACACACAGACTGTTATGTTTAGGACTATAGGAGTCTATTGTGTAAGGTACACACACTGTTAGTTTAGACAATAGGAGTTTTGTGTAAAGTTACACAGACTGTTATGTTTAGACAATAGGAGTCTGTTGTGTAAAGTACACAGACTGTTATGTTTAGACAATAGGAGTCTGTTGTGTAAAGTACACACAGACTGTTATGTTTAGACAATAGGAGTCTGTTGTGTAAAGTACACAGACTGTTATGTTTAGACAATAGGAGTCTATTGTGTAAGGTACACACACTGTTATGTTTAGACAAATAGGAGTCTGTTGTGTAACGTACACAGACTGTTATGTTTAGACAATAGGAGTCTGTTGTGTAAAGTACACACCGACTGTTATGTTTAGACAATAGGAGTCTGTTGTGTAAAGTACACACAGACTGTTATGTTTAGACAATAGGAGTCTGTTGTGTAAAGTACACAGACTGTTATGTTTAGACAATAGGAGTCTATTGTGTAAGGTACACACACTGTTATGTTTAGACAATAGGAGTCTGTTGTGTAACGTACACAGACTGTTATGTTTAGACAATAGGAGTCTGTTGTGTAAAGTACACACCGACTGTTATGTTTAGACAATAGGAGTCTGTTGTGTATACCACACAGACTGTTATGTTTAGACAATAGGAGTCTGTTGTGTAAAGTACACACAGACTGTTATGTTTAGACTATAGGAGTCTGTTGTGTAAAGTACACACAGACTGTTATGTTTAGACAATAGGAGTCTGTTGTGTAAGGTACACACACTGTTATGTTTAGACAATAGGAGTCTGTTGTGTAACGTACACAGTTATAAACTGTTATGTTTAGACAATAGGAGTCTATTGTGTAACAACAGACTGTTATGTTTAGACAGTACGATTCTATTGAGTACTGCATTTATAGCCTGTTATGTCTAGACCATAGAGTCTAATGTGTAACGTATACACAGAATGTTGTGTTTAGACAAGAAAAGTCTATTATGTAATGGATTTATAGCCTGCTATGTTTAGACAATAGGAGTATATTGTCTAAGGTATTTACAAAATGCTACGTTTAGACACTAGAGTCTATCATGTAATGTATTTACCGACTGCTATATTTAAACACTAAAGTCTATTGTGCAAGGTATTTACAGACTGCTATGTTTAGACAATAGAATCTCTTGTGTAATGTCTATACCGACTGCTATGTTTATACAATAGAGTAGACAATAGTCTATTGTGTAATTATTTACCCACTGCTATGTTTATACAATAGAGTAGACAATAGTCTATTGTGTAATTATTTACTCACTGCTATGTTTATACAATAGAGTAGACAATAGTCTATTGTGTAATTATTTACCCACTGCTATGTTTATACAATAGAGTAGACAATAGTCTATTGTGTAATTATTTACTCACTGCTATGTTTATACAATAGAGTAGACAATAGTCTATTGTGTAATTATTTACCCACTGCTATGTTTATACAATAGAGTAGACAATAGTCTATTGTGTAATTATTTACCCACTGCTATGTTTAGACAATAGAGTAGACAATAGTCTATTGTGTAAGTATTTACCCACTGCTATGTTTATACAATAGAGTAGACAATAGTCTATTGTGTAATGTGTTTACCCACTGCTATGTTTAGACAATAGTCTATTGTATAATGTATTTACCAACTGCTATGTTTAGACAATAGTCTATTGTATAATGTATTTACCCACTACTATGTTTAGACAATAGAGTAGACAATAGTCTATTGTGTAATTATTTACCCACTGCTATGTTTATACAATAGAGTAGACAATAGTCTATTGTGTAATGTGTTTACCCAGTGCTATGTTTAGACAATAGTCTATTGTATAATGTATTTACCCACTACTATGTTTAAACTGGGGCAAGCACAAGCAAGTGAACCCCACCCTTCCTGTTTTGAGACCAAGCTGAACTGGAGGCTGAGTAGACGCTGTAGACTCGCACATGTGGCTATACTTGTTTACTGCTACATGTGAGCGGAAGGTTTATTTTCTGCTGTAAACACACAGGGGAGGGGGTGTGCAGCTTGTGTGTAGTATTGCACGTGGTGTTTGAAACACAGGGTGGTTTGTACAGTTGTTATTCTCGTGTCCACACACCCTTGGCTTTGTCCACCTGATGCCGTGGGCGGAACAGTGGTTTACACAGACACTAAAGGTAGCAGCGTCTACCCCGCGGGTTGGGATCACTGCCAGGGATAGAAAAATCTTGTGACTATTCTCTTCTCAAACGGTGCTGTCCAACAAGTCTGGAATCCCATTTTCTGCTCCAATCAGGCGGTCAGAGAGAGGTAGGGGCTATTCACTGTCATTTACTGGTGGATGGGTGAGAAAAGTCAGAGATGCTGAGTGTCAGCCTGGTGAGAGTCAGATATGTCGGGTGTCTGACAGACAAGTGTTGGGTGTAGCATCCGTGGTGGCTTTATAGTCGTAACATCACCTGCCAGTGTGTGGGCAAAGTGGCAACTGGAAAGAAGTGCAGCACGTGATGAACACGTGACAAAGGCAAGCCTGGCCCCCACAACCTCCCAGCATGCCAAGGGTGGCCAATGAAGTGGTAGCACACCCAAGATGTCAGTAATAAAATCGGCTGCTTGAGAACATTCATGTTCAGAACATTTCTTTTAAAAGGCGTGTAACATGAATGTTTCGACCATAATTATCTTCTTAAACGACAAAAAGCGAGGAAAATGGCGAGCTGACACTTAATCGTTTGAATATACTTAATCGTTTGAATTTTTGGGGCTTATCCAAACCCCAATCGACATTTCGGGGTGCAGAGCAGCCGTTTACTTGAGGTTTTCTCTGAAAGACACATCTAGGGCGGCTTTAGGAGCTCTATAGCTATGTTCTTTGTCTAGTCACGTCCTCCATTGCATTCACCACTTACTTTCACTTTCTCTACACGGTCACGTTCACTCCACACATCGCTACATATAGGGTTCATACACTGCTATTTCGAAGGTGAGCAGGCTAACCTAGCCATTAACTCAGTGCTGAGGCAGTGATGCGATACGGCGTTTCCTTTCTGTCTGTATGTCATTCAGTGAGTCAGTCAGTGAGTCAGTCAGTCAGTCAGTCGTCCCTTGACCAACACCAGTCGCTGCAGGGATGACATGGATAGACCAACACCTGTGGTTGAGGGGAACACGTGATAGACTATCAGCTGACAGGCCGCCATCTTGTCTATTGTGGGCGGTAGTCAGCAGGTCCTGTACAGGACGACCTGTCCAGTCTCAGACCTTCGTCAGTCAGTTCTTCCTCTGACCACCGCGGGGTCCACTACCCTGCAAGGCGCCTTGAAGGAATGCCACGTGGCCAAACCACTTTAACCGTGTATGTCCACCCTCTGTACACCTCAACCTTGTGTATATCCTTTTGTAAGTCTTAACCCTGTGTATGTGCCCTGTGTAGACCCTAGCCTCGCATGTTTTTCCTAGCCCTGTGTGTATACCTAGCCCACCCTAACATTCTATGTGTATGTTATTTCTACCGTATCCCTGAATGTCCAATGCTGAACAGCTAAGGGCTTTAGCTCCTGTTTCCCTGTCTTTCAGGGTGTTTACAGGGTCATGTTGTAACCCTGATGTCCATCCTCTGTCCAGTAGCAATGACCAACAGGATTAGTGAGTCACTAACGGGCGACAGACCTGTGGCCTAGACCTGTAGACCTGTATCGTACGGAAATGCTGTCTTAAGTTTGTTTTCTGTAGGATTGTCACACAGCGGGGTATTTTCCACCCAGCAGTTTGCTTTACAAGTGTAATAATGGCATT
Source organism: Pomacea canaliculata (assembly GCF_003073045.1). Taxonomy (NCBI): domain Eukaryota; kingdom Metazoa; phylum Mollusca; class Gastropoda; order Architaenioglossa; family Ampullariidae; genus Pomacea; species Pomacea canaliculata. Next base: position 25,617,844 of record NC_037599.1, on the reverse strand, counting down.
GATGATGTTACCATGACCTTTGCACAATAGCCGGGCTGACCCTAAGGAAATGATCACATGCTCATGTCTTGCTTACTGATGCTAGGTGAGCATGCAACACAATACAGATGTGTGGTATTACAGCTCATACAAGCTTCATCCCGTGGCAGGTGAACTGTAATTCTACATTCTGTGGTCTAACCTAGGGATGGTAAGATAAGATAAGATAAGATAACTTTATTGTCCAGCAAAGATGTGTCTTCCAGCATGCAAGCAGTCAGAGAGAAAATCAAAAACATCAACAATAACATCAGCAATGGCAGAAGTGAGCACACACACACCCACACACACACACGCCCGCATCAAAAGGACAATACACCAGTTTCCATGACTACATAATAACAGTGATAACAGAGATGGGATTACGTCATCCCCCTTGTGTGTTACACTACTAGTCGCTTATAGTTTTTTGTTTGTTGACAGCAGAGATGGCCGATGGAATGAATGACTTCCTATAAACGTTCTTTTTCACAAGAGGGACCCTCAGTCTCCGTCCTGGGGGCATAGGCTCGAAGCGGGGGTTGAGTGGATGGGTGGGGTCAAGCATGATTTGTGTAGCTTTCCGGACAAGGGCTGAATCGTACAGGTGGGAAAGGGTCAGCTGTTGTGAGCCTACGATTTTGCTGGCTGTGCTTATGGTGCTCCTCACTTTGTCATTGTTTGTCACGCTTGTCTGGCCATACCAAGACACAATATTGAATGTCACTGGTCACCGGCGGTTAATATATCAAGGCTTATCAAGCCGACAGGTCTTGAAATGCTCATAAGTCACTGAGCCCACACATTACTGAGCAAATATTACTGAGCACACACATTACTGAGCAAATATTACTGAGCACACACATTACTGAGCAAATATTACTGAGCACACACATTACTGAGCAAATATTACTGAGCACACACATTACTGAGCAAATATTACTGAGCACACACATTACTGAGCAAATATTACTGAGCACACACATTACTGAGCACACACATGACTGAGGACACATTACTGAGCCTAACCCTGTTGTTGTAATATTACAGAGCGATCTATGTGTATATGTTACATATATTTACAGAGGTCACATGCTCTTAGACCCTCTGCTGCATTGTGAGGATGCTGTGGCTACTGTTGCTTGTGTACTTGATTACTCTTGTGGCTACAATTGTCTGTGTTACAAATGCTGTTGGCTACATCCGTCGCGATCACGTGTTACAGCCGGGAGGGGTTAACATCCTGTAAGTGTGCACAACACACTCCGGTCCAGTCGATGTCACTGTAAGCAATGCACTGGACATGTCATCTGTGTCATACAAAGTGAATGGCACAAGGTGAGTTTGTACATGTGTACCTTGTACACAAAGCTTCAGAGGCACACGTGAGGCTGGGGTGGAGCCACCGTATCCACAAGATGGTAAATGCATTATTGTAGTCCGGTGAGGATAAGGCTAGGTAATAAGGCTACATGACACAGTCACACAAGCAATTAGCTTTCAAACGCCCTCACCTGCGCTGTGACTGCATTGTGTGTGTGGATAGAGAGAGACAGAGAGAAAGACAAAGAGACAGAGGCAGATAGACAAATAGAGAGAAATCCGCACGTGCGTGAAGACTTCATGAACACGCTTGGGAGGGAACTTTGGGGGGAGGGGGCAGAGGCATCCTCCGCAACAGGTCGGCAGTAGCTGTTACACTGCGCACGTGGTGACCACTTTGCACCGGATACCGAGTTCAAACTCAGTTCAGGAAGTTCCGAGGGAATGCCGAGAAGGTGAAGTAATTGTTACTTGGGGTTAGGGGCTGTAACTCTTATACGACTGTCAGCGTTCCGTGGGGTTGACTGCAACCCTCGGGGTAGAAGGAGAGTTGGGGGGGAGGACCGAAGCAGACTTGAAACCACCTGGGTCCAAGTGGGGTGGAGGGTGCTGCTGCCCTATACCTGGTCCTCTGGAGAGGTGTTGTTGTGGCCCTATGCTCCTTGAGGAGCAACAAGGACTAAAGTAATCACTTGCCGTTAGAGGTTGTAAGCCTTGTGGCTACTGATGGCGGTAAGCAGGAGGTGAGGTTACAGGGTTAGGGTTAATGTCGACTAATTACTATCAACAAGGGTTATTGTCATCGATAGTTACACATATTGTAACCATCTTGAACGAGAGTGAGACGAATCACAGGGTGGTGATTATTACAGTTACAGTGCTTGTCAGTGTCAGAGGTACAAACACAGTTACAGTACATGCCAGTGTTAGAGTTGCAATACAGTTACAGTACTTGTTACAGTTCTTGGCAGTGTCAGAATTACAAAAGCTACAGTACTTGTCAGTGTCAGAATTACAACAGTTACCGTACATGTCACCGTTACAGTACTTGTCAGTGTCAGAATTACAACAGTTACAGTACATGTCACCGTTACAGTTCTTGGCAGTGTCAGAATTACAACAGTTACAGTACATGTCAGTGTCAGAGGTACAACACAGTTACAGTACATGCCAGCGTTAGAGTTACAATACAGTTACAGTACTTGTTACAGTTCTTGGCAGTGTCAGAATTACAACAGTTACAGTACATGTCAGTGTCAGAATTACGACAGTTACAGTACGTGTCACCATTACAGTACATGTCAGTGTCAGAATCACAACAGTTGCAGTACATGTCACCGTTACAGTACATGTCAGTGTCAGAATTACAACAGTTACAGTACATGTCACCGTTACAGTTCTTGGCAGTGTCATAATTACAACAGTTACAGTACATGTCAGTGTCAGAATTACGACAGTTACAGTACATGTCACCGTTACAGTACGTGTCAGTGTCATAATTACAACAGTTACAGTGCATGTCAGTGTCAGAATTACAACAGTTACAGTACATGTCACCGTTACAGTACGTGTCAGTGTCATAATTACAACAGTTACAGTGCATGTCAGTGTCAGAATTACAACAGTTACAGTACATGTCAGTGTCAGAATTACAACAGTTACAGTTCGTGTCAGTGTCAGAATTACGACAGTTACAGTACATGTCACCGTTACAGGTTCTCACGCCAAAGGGAGGCACAGCCACCATGCTGTCAGCTCTCACTCACGCGCCTGCCCACAATGCACTTTCTGTCTGCACAACACGTGTTTATTTGAGTGCGCACGTGAAGGCGGCCATGCTAGGCGTGGCTGTAAGTGTGCTAGATGTTAAACTGTCAGTAATATCAGTAAGCAAATAGCACATTACACTGCCCGCGCTTTCTACTTTCTAGTCACTGAGCATCTCTGTGTCAGAAGAGCTTCTGCTGTCACGTGATGAACTCCTCAACGGTAGAAGAGGTTGCGGGAGGTCATGATGACGACCTGGTGCTAACCGCACCTTCATGATCTATCATTAAGATGATCTCTTTGTCATTATCTGCATCAACCACAACATTTTATCGGAGTTATCTATGTTATCTTCAATAGTGTATTGCTGTGGAGATACATCTATAGGTTATGTTTAATGATACATTGTTGTCGTAGTGTATCTACATGTTATGCCTAAAGACACCTGTTGTCATAGTCTATCTACATGTTATGCCTAACGACACCTGTCGTAATCTATCTACATGTTATGCCTAAAGACACCTGTTGTCATAGTCTATCTACATGTTATGCCTAACGACACCTGTCGTAATCTATCTACATGTTATGCCTAAAGACACCTGTTGTCATAGTCTATCTACATGTTATGCCTAACGACACCTGTCGTAATCTATCTACATGTTATGCCTAAAGACACCTGTTGTCATAGTCTATCTACATGTTATGCCTAACGACACCTGTCGTAATCTATCTACATGTTATGCCTAAAGACACCTGTCGTAATCTATCTACATGTTATGCCTAAAGACACCAGTCGTAGTGTATCTACATACATGTTATGCCTGAAGACACCTGACGTATTGTATCTACATGTTATGCCTATATATATTCACACCTGTTGTCATAGTACATCTACATGTTATGCCTGAAGACACCTGTTGTCGAAGTATGAAATGCAACTGTTTGCTTGAGACATGTTTACCTCGATCCTTTCAGTCAGGGGCGCGAGCTTCCTAAACAAAGTCTGAAGTCTCTCACTCTTTATTATTCTCTCTATCCTTTCTGCTTCATATTTGTATTCTGTAACTTATCACTGTATGCGTATTGTCTAACATATCACTGTATGTGTATCGTCTAACTTATCGCTGTATGTGTATTGTCTAACATCACTGTATCTGTATCGTCTAACATATCACTGTGTGTCTATTATCTAACTTATCACTGTATGTGCATAGTCTAACTCAGGGGTGGGCAATTAATTTTCCCAAGGGGCCGCATGAGAAACTGGGATGGTTCTAGAGGGCAAGACTAATATAGTTAACTCAGTGTTACCCAATACTGTATATATAGTATATATACTGGCGGGCGGGCCAGCGGGCGGGCCGGTCAGAGTCAGGAGGCGGGCCGGATCCGGCCCGCGGGCCGGCGTTTGCCCAGGTCTGGTCTAACTTATCACTGTATGTGTATTGTCTAACTTATCACTATATGTGTATCGTCTAACTTATCACTATATGTGTATTGTCTAACTTATCACTGTATCTGTATTGTTTAACTTATCACTGTATGTGTATCGTCTAACATCACTATATGTGTATTGTCTAACTTATCACTGTATGTGTATTGTCTAACTTATCACTATATGTGTATCGTCTAACTTATCACTGTATCTGTATTGTTTAACTTATCACTGTATCTGTATTGTTTAACTTATCACTGTATGTGTATAGTCTAACTTATCTCTGTATCTGTATTGTCTAACTTATCACTGTATGTGTATCGTCTAACATCACTGTATGTGTATTGTCTAACTTATCACTGTATGTGTATTGTCTAACATCACTGTATCTGTATCGTCTAACTTATCACTATATGTGTATTGTCTAACTTATCACTGTATGTGTATTGTCTAACTTATCACTGTATGTGTATTGTCTAACATCACTGTATCTGTATCGTCTAACTTATCACTATATGTGTATTGTCTAACTTATCACTGTATGTGTATTGTCTAACTTATCGCTGTATCTGTATCGTCTAACATATCGCTGTGTGTGTATCGTCTAACTTATCGCTGTATCTGTATCGTCTAACATATCACTGTGTGTGTATTGTCTAACATATCGCTGTGTGTGTATCGTCTAACTTATCGCTGTATCTGTATCGTCTAACATATCACTGTGTGTGTATTGTCTAACACATAACTCTCTGTCTTGTCCACAGAGTGGGTGGCAACATCACCAAAGCAGGCCGGGTGGCTTTGTCACGTGGCGAGTGATGCGGTCTGCTGTACAGGACACGTGCACTTCACGACAGGGATCAGGGTGTCAAGTGGCGTGACAGGTTCACATTCTGAAGACAAGGCTACAAGGCTGCGCTACGGGACATCGCACACGACAAACCGGAGAGGTAAGAATGTAGTCTTGAGATGAAATATTGCTTGAAACAGGTAGCAACGTGTCATCAGACGGAGGAGGCAGGGTGGGTCTCTCCCGGGGCTGGGTGGGAGGCAGCGCGGCACGGACGGCGAGTGTTATTAACTGTTATAATTATGAAATAGTGAGGCTGAGCATGAGTAGAGCTCACAACCTCAGGGTGAGTGTAGCAAGAGAAGGGAGGCTATCCTTATAATTTAATGACACCAGTGTTACCTCCCTTTGACCAGATTTCTTAATGGCAAAACAGTTGTCGCTTGTAAGGACCGGTGTGCGCCCCAAAGTATATCATGTAAGCAAATAGCTACACATAACATTTACTTTTGGACGAGAGAAAAAACACAAAAATTAAAGTCGTGTAGTGTCTCAATGACACTCTTACCTCAGGCCTGATTTCACAGTTTGAACTCGTGGAGTGTCTCAATGACACTCTTACCTCAGGCCTGATTTCACAGTTTGAACTCGTGGAGTGTCTCAATGACACTCTTACCTCAGGCCTGATTTCACAGTTTGAACTCGTGGAGTGTCTCAATGACACTCCTACCTCAGGCCTGATTTCACAGTTTGAACTCGTGGAGTGTCCCATCTGACTGAACAGACAAAAATATCGAGTCTGTGACATGCCCACGGTGTTAGGTGTAGTACTATGTGTCCATATCATTAATTATATGAACTACAGTGTATGGCCATCAAGCCGGGCTTAATGAGCCCAAACTGCTTAACTGCGATTAGGAGGTCCGCGGCTTAAATATTTTTTGATAATGTATAAATTACAATAAATAATGAAACAAATTAATGTTTCTTTATCAAAATCCTTTCTCAGGTGTTGACAGCGAGTTTCCATTTTGAAGTAGCGCCATAATCAAAACCTATCAGCACCTGTCATCACCTGTCAGCACCTGTCTCCAGTGTCTGACAGGCCGTGTCCATGTCCGTACGATTCAGAGGCACAAAACATTGGGATGCAAACATTTTCCGCGGCTTTCAGCGCATTCGCGGATTACTGGACCGCGACATACTGGCCCCACACTGTTATACAGTATTATTAGACAGTATTATTGATACACTGCTGTCAGTTCTTCCAACCATTGACTAGCATTGTCTATTGACTATGCACACACGTCACGTGCGAGGCACTCTCCATGTTGATTACATACTCACAATGACAATGACAATGACAATGACAATGACAATTCTTTATTTACGAGAGGTAAAATAAGCAGCAGACAGCTTTTTTCCATGTAGCCTTCGCCCTTTACAGGGAAGGAAATTAACTACATAAAAGAAGTAATTAAGCATTATATATATATATAAAATTGTAGTAAACATAAAGAAGGGTGGGTATGTACAAGGTGATGGTTAAGAAGATATATGCATATGTTTACAAGGTCACCTGGAGCTGGGAGGAATCTCTAGAGGCCTCATCTATATGTCTTGTAAGTGTTTAGATAGATGGAGTCCAAAGCAGTTCAGGGAGTGCAGTTGCTTGAGATGGAGGAGGGAGGCTGTTCCATTTGCACGCTTTCCGAGAATTTCAGACTTGATTTGAAGAGTCTAGTCTAGGAAAGGGAATATTCAGTTTTGGGAAGGTTCTAGAGTTATTGGAGGAAATAGTAGAGAGAGTGTTGGCGATAGTTTACCAGTCAGTATTTTATACATGAAAATGCATTTGTTAAATGTAAGTCTGTCTTCTAGAGGAAGGACGCCAAGAGAGATGAAGTCACGTGGGTCTAATGTCGGTTTTAGCAGAACGGCTGTGATTGCTCGCCTCTGGACACTTGGTTATGGTTTACTAGGCTTACACATTGTTTATTAATCCACGTACCGTGTGTCTTCAAACTGTTTCAGGAGCCATGAGGCCTGTAAGCACCGCCACATTCCCCACGGCAATTCTTTTTCTGACAAGTGTCAGCAGTCGTAAGTTTTTGTGTTTTTGCTTTCATCGAGTTTATTTTTTATGAAAATGTCTTTCGCGTTTTGTTGATACACGTAAATGTTTTTATATACGTGGCCCATGTAGCCATCATATTACAAATGTCCATGACAGCGACATTCATTTTCTGTCTCCTTGTGCCCTGCCCTGTCCTGTCCTGTCCTGTCCTGTTGACAGTCACTTTGTGAGTAGCCTTGCTTTCAGTACCTTCTGTGTTAACATCAGTAACACTAACGAGACTGTTGACTGTACAGATACTAACTCCAAGCTTGGTACTACAGTGGAACCTCGGTTAACGAACTTAATCCGTTCTGGAAAGCTGTTCGTTATCCGAAATGTTCGTTATCCGAAACAATTTTTTCCATAAGAAATAAAGGAAATAGATTTAATTGGTTCCCAGCCCCTGTTGACTCGCTAATATTTGAAAGTTACAGGCTATATAGGTATTTGTTTAATGAGAACAGTTATAATGCAATATAAATGGAGTTCAATAAACATAAACACATTAACGAAAGCATTTAAACATCAGAAAACTCGCCGTTTTGACGGCGTGGGTGGAAGCAGGTGTGGGGAGGAAGGGGTGGAATTACTGCTTTGATTCCCCCTCCATGAGCACACGTGACATTATAAAATCGGGGTGACTTCCCTTTTCTGTAGCTTTGAGGTTAAAGGAAAAAATTTGTCCAGTGTCTGTTGCTTCTGACTTTTTTGTAAAACTCTTCGGTAATACAACATCACACATCCGACAGACGCATGCCACTTCATACTTTGAAATCGTTTCTTTTTCAATTCATTTGTTGGCCGCTTCCTTGTCATTACCTCGCTACTATTAATTGCTTTTAATCTTCTTTGGAGCCATGATTGAGGATTATCTTATTAAAATAAAGCATAACAATCACTAAATAAGAAGGATGCACACAGATAAGTAACGACCGATCGTAACTGTGTCTCGAGCGCGAATGATGACATGCTGGTCGGTCACGTGAGGTTCACGTGGCTGTTCGTTATCCGAAATTTTGTTCGCTATCCGAGACAAACTTTTAACGAAATTTTTGTTCGTTAACCGAAATATTCGCTATCCGAGGCGTTCGTTAACCGAGGTTCCACTGTACTATGCATGAGAAGATCATGTTTATCATACGGGTACTAAACCTAAAACTGAAATTATTATACAAAGGAAGATATTGTTTACAATACGAATACAAAGAGAATGTGCACGAAGGAGAAATAATAGAAAGAGGACAAGATGAAAGGAGATAACTCAAACTGACGACAAGCTACCTCGCTTAAAAAACTAGTCAACAATTGTTGGAAAATACAGAAACAAAAGCGAAAGTTTAAAAATTACTCCTGTTGGCTTGTGCACACAAAATCTGTAGACCGTGTTTCAAATCGTGTATTTGTGATACAACATTAGGAAAACTAGATTACTTTTCTTGACAGTTGCTAACCTCCACAGCTGTTGTGTCTGCGCACGTGTCACCGGGGTGTGAAGCAACTGAAAACTAGTTCAGGGTTCTTACTAGTCATCTGCAGACTATAAGAAATAGTGACAAATGACGAGATAGTGACATGTAGCTGACATGTCCACATGATGGCACAATGTGACGAGATAGTGACATGTAGCTGACATGTCCACATGATGGCACAATGTGACGAGATAGTGACATGCAGCTGACATGTCCACATGATGGCACAATGTGACGAGATAGTGACATGTAGCTGACATGTCCACATGATGGCACAATGTGACGAGATAGTGACATGTAGCTGACAGGTCCACATGATGGCACAATGTGACGAGATAGTGACATGTAGCTGACATGTCCAGATGATGGCACACTGTGACGAGATAGTGACATGTAGCTGACATGTCCACATGATGGCACAACGTGACGAGATAGTGACATGTAACTGACATGTCCACATGATGGCACAACGTGACGAGATAGTGACATGTAGCTGACATGTCCACATGATGGCACAAAGTGACGAGATAGTGACATGTAGCTGACATGTCCACATGATGGCACAATGTGACGAGATAGTGACATGTAGCTGACATGTCCAGATCAATGTACAGCATGACGAGATAGTGACATGTAGCTGACATGTCCACATGATGGCACAACGTGACGAGATAGTGACATGTAACTGACATGTCCAGATGATGTCACAACGTGAGGTCAGGGTGACTGCGCCAAAGCCGTTGCAGCCACGAAGCAGCTCATAGTACATGACAAAGGGCTTGCTGAAAGTGTTTAGTAAATGATTGACAGAAAGGAAGACGAGATGAAAACATTGTACTTGCTGACAAAGCCGACAGGGAGTCACGAACTGTTCATTCTGTCACTATCCATGCTGAGAAGTGTGAGAATGTGAACGCGTTTTAATTTCTGACATGTTATTTTTGATTTTTGTCAGACTTCTGATGTGTGATGCTATTCTCTGATGTTACTGACACAAGCAGTACTAGATGTCATGTCATTGTCATGTCATGTCCACTTGTCTTCTTTGACACGACAAAATACAGTGACCTGTCTGTGGGCCTGTCTTATGCTGAGCACAAAATTTTAACCTTTTAACCGACTTTGTTTCGTCTCTCTCTCTCTGTGTCTCTCTCTGTCTCCGAGTGTTCCTTTCTGTCTTCAAATCAGCACCGTAACAAAAACTACAGACAAGAACGACAATAATTTAGGTGAAAGGGCGACAGGGACGGTTTTGCAAACATCGCGGAGTTATCTATAACATGGCATTAATCTTCATATGAAGGTTTACAAAATTATTAAAATAAACAATCAACAACTCTACTGTAACAACCAATTATTCTAGTCAAACACCATCCATTTCTCTAATAAGCTTATATTTAAATATCCATTTTCACCACCCAGGAACAATCAAAATACCGATTTAGATTGTTTTGGAATGATGAAAGTATGTCTGTCAAATCCAAAAATCAGTTTCTATGTTTAGGCACAAAAATTACAGTCCTCACTCTGTCTCACCTGTGGGAATCAGAGATGTGAATTCCCTCTCAATATCAGAACAGCGACGGTCCTCGCTCTGTCTGAACTGTGGCCATTCGAGACCAAGTGTCTGAGGAGGCTGCTCCGGATCTTGTACAGAGAACACACAACCAACGACTTTGTAGGAAATAAGATGGCCAGCACTCGTAGGACTAAGCGTGTCTTGTTTGGCCACGTGACCCAGCACGACACCTTGTGGGGTAGTGGACGCCGCGGTGGTCAGAGGAAGAACTGACTGACGAAGGTCTGAGACTGGACAGGTCGTCCTGTACAGGACCTGCTGACTACCGCCCACAATAGACAAGATGGCGGCCTGTCAGCTGCTAGTCTATCACGTGATCCCCCCCAACCACAGATGCCAGTCTATCACTGTGATCCCCCCAGCTACAGCTGCTAGTCTATCACTGTGATCCCCCAACTACAGCTGCTAGTCTATCACTGTGATCCCCCAACTATAGCTGCCAGTCTATCACTGTGATCCCCCAACTATAGCTGCCAGTCTATCACGTGATCCCCCAACTACAGCTGCTAGTCTATCCACTGTGATCCCCCCAACTACAGCTGCCTAGTCTATCACTGTGATCCCCCAACTATAGCTGCAGTCTATCACGTGATCCCCCAACTACAGCTGCTGCTAATCACTGTGATCCCCCCAACTATAGCTGCCAGTCTATCACGTGATCCCCAACTACAGCTGCTAGTCTATCACTGTGATCCCCCCAACTACAGCTGCCAGTCTATCACGTGATCCCCCCAACTACAGCTGCTAGTCTATCCATGTCATCCCCAACTACAGCTGCCAGTCTATCACGTGATCCCCCCAACTACAGCTGCTAGTCTATCACGTGATCCCCCCAACTACAGCTGCTAGTCTATCCATATCATCCCCCCAACCACAGGTGGCGGTCAAGGGACGACTGATCGACTCTGGGTAGCAGAGATGTGAGCCTATTTCACTATCAGTGCGGAAAACAGAATGGTGTGTCCACACGGAGAACTAAGAGCCGCGATTAGTGCACCTACATATCGTACATCTCCAACTTTTGATGAAACTGCAATGTTCTTCGTCTCTTCACACAAGACACGAAGCGACATCTGTGACGAGCAGGGCATCTCTCAGACTATAGTTCACCAATTTCTTTATGAAATAAATCTTCTATGAGAAAAATGTGACGAACATGTTTTTGTCCGGCGTAATTTCTGTCATCACTGGCGGATACTCATAGTATTGATACGTATACACCATAGTAAACGTATCTATGTGTATACAATAATAGTATTGATACGTATACACCACAGTAAACGCATCTATGTGTATACAATAATAGTATGATACGTATACACACAGTAACGCATCTATGTGTATACAATAATAGTATTGATATGTATACACCACAGTAAACGTATCTATGTGTATACAATAATAGTATTGATACGTATACACCACAGTAAACGTATCTATGTGTATACACCGCAGTAAACGTATCTATGTGTATACAATAATAGTATTGATACGTATACACCACAGTAAACGCATCTATGTGTATACAATAATAGTATTGATACGTATACACCAGTAAACATATCTATGTGTATACAATAATAGTATTGATACGTATACACCATAGTAAACGTATCTATGTGTATACAATAATAGTATTGATACGTATACACCACAGTAAACGTATCTATGTGTATACAATAATAGTATTGATACGTATACACCACAGTAAACGCATCTATGTGTATACAATAATAGTATTGATATGTATACACCACAGTAAACGTATCTATGTGTATACAATAATAGTATTGATATGTATACACCACAGTAAACGTATCTATGTGTATACAATAATAGTATTGATACGTATACACCACAGTAAACGTATCTATGTGTATACAATAATAGTATTGATACGTATACACCAGTAAACATATCTATGTGTATACAATAATAGTATTGATACGTATACACCGCAGTAAACGCATCTATGTGTATACGCCACAGTAAACATATCTATACGTCTACACCGCAGTAAACGTATCGATACATATACACCACAGTAAACGTATCTATGTGTATACAATAATAGTATTGATACGTATACACCACAGTAAACGTATCTATGTGTATACGCCACAGTAAACATATCTATACGTCTACACCGCAGTAAACATATCGATACATCTACACCGCAGTAAACGTATCTATACGCATACACCACAGTAAACGTATCTATGTGTATACAATAATAGTATTGATACGTATACACCACAGTAAACATATCTATGTGTATACAATAATAGTATTGATACGTATACGCCACAGTAAACATATCTATACGTCTACACCGCAGTAAACGTATCGATACATATACACCACAGTAAACGTATCTATGTGTATATAATAATAGTATTGATACGTATACACCACAGTAAACGTATCTATACGCATACACCACAGTAAACGTATCTATGTGTATACACCACAGTAAACGTATCGATACATATACACCACAGTAAACGTATCTATACGCATACACCACAGTAAACGTATCTATGTGTATACACCACAGTAAACGTATCTATGTGTATACACCACAGTAAACGTATCGATACATATACACCACAGTAAACGTATCTATACGCATACACCACAGTAAACATATCTATGTGTATACACGAAAGCAATTTTCACAGTGACGCTTATTACGTCAGTCACACAAATGCAAATTATGGCACAGTTCCTCCAAATTGACAGGTTAACACACCCAAAGTACAAGTCACATAGTAATTTATTTAAAGACTTTAAACTACATCAAAATGGTCAGAAAGGTACCTTGACTACAGACTAGGCAAACATTGTCGCTACACACAGTTACCTGTTCCTGTCTAGGTCTTGCTGTCTACATCTTACCATTTCCATTTCCCCCTCAGGGATGAGAACACAATGTTTTGTATCAATAGTTCGCATGGAATCTCATGAGGATTTGTCAACCCCAGGGGTCCCATGCCTGACATTGTAAGTTAAACAAGACTTTCCTTCCTGTAGTATAACCACAGACCAAGGGCGCTAGCTCTCTGGTATCTGACACCAGACTTCTGATGTCTGTCGTGCTATTTTCTGTTTATACCAGAGCTGTTGCCTCCAGAAGGCCGTCAACCCTGCCCTGAAGTCAGGCCCGGCGAGGACGACCTGCCAGGTAAGAGAAGACGCACTTGACAAGCACCAGGTAAGACATGACTTGACAAATGCATGGACACACCCCAGCCTTCAAGATATCATGGGTCCCTTTCAGGTCTTCTCCGGGCTGAGATCTGTGGGTCTTGAGGGAAACGGGAGTGGCAACCCGGCGGGATTAGGAGGAGGGATAGTCAAGGGACCCAGGCGGGTGTACCCGCTTGTCACCGTCATTTCCCGTCAAAACCCTGTTTGTCGGTCGCATCCAACCCTTCAAGCCCGCATGCACCCCTCACCCACGTTTACACTCCTTTTTCCAGTAAACAGTCTGGCACACCATGCAGGAAACATTCAACAACCTTTCAAAATCTCATTGTTTCCACACCTTCAACTGCATGCATACTCTTACACTCGATCACGGTAGATAAGTGCAATTAGCAGGGAAGAGATTTAATTAAATAATGTAATTACAGTAATCTTTCGCGCAGATGACGACCCAGAGACAACCGCTATAGGTGAAAATCAGCGAAGTAGCAGCATGAGATTTATTTTATTATGTGCATAATATATAAGGCTTGTAAACTCTTCCACACTCCTGTCGACCTTTCCCTCTCTCTAACCTTGCCCACACTGACAAACACTTCATACGCTCTTAAATACTTTATATGATCTTAAACTTCCGTAGTTTTAACAGCATATAAACTTGTATGTAGGTACACAGTGCTGTGGTTGGTTGCCTTCCATGAGATATCTCCCAGGCGTCCTCTACTTCACACACTTCTTATTCTTTCTCTTTGCTCGTTTGGTAACTCAAACTGCTTAACAGTCTGCGAGCTTTATTTTAACTCAATCCGAACTTCAACAGATTCAATTACAGTATTTCTTTCCATAAAACACCACCCATGAACACAATTTTGATTAAGTGGAAAGTCCTCGATTTGAAAGTGAAAAATGCTGAGCAAGTCATTATTTTCTGCTGCATTCAGTGTGATCTTGGAACAGAGTTTTCAACCAACTCGGTCGCCAAGTAACCAAAACGTGGTAGTTACACACCATTCTGCAAAGCTACAGACTAATCTCGAATTTTGTTGAAAGCTAGGTTCCTTGGTGACACCACGACCTTGTATTACTGGACTGCTGGTTAATTACTAAAGCGAGGCAGGTGTGTACAAAGCTTCCGGTTTAGTCACATTCATTGTTTAGGCTCGCCGAGACTAACAGCGGAGAACTTCGCAAGAGGCTAAGAGTTGGTCTCGGCAGACAGACAGCAATCCACCTGTACACCTGTCCCTGATGACACAACACACCTATAAGTACTTTCAGTGACCGCACGCAAAGCTAAGTGCTATGGTCATGCATTCAAAATTCTGCTCGCAGAAAACCACGCATGCGCTTTAGAGGGAGGGTATTTGCAGCTTCCGGTGTGGTTTCCACTTGCTGGGCTTCCTGTAGTTGTTGATCTTGATAGTGAAAGGAGTGCTTGTGTTCAGCTCATTACCATGACTGTGGCTCGCGTGCAGGTTACGACTTCATATCCCGATACCAACTAAATGACGTAACCCGGGTCCCAGGCGTGTCAAGGGTCAAGGGGTCAAAGGAATTCCAGGTGGCATACAGGATTGGAACAACAGCAAGTTTACGAAGAAGAACGCTGTAAGTTTACCTTCCGCTTTCCGCCTGACGCTTGTAGCCAAAGCCCCTAGACATCGAGCTTCTGCCTCTAACATCAAAGCCCCTAGACATCGAGCTTCTGCCTCTAACATCAAAGCCCCTAGACATCGAGCTTCTGCCTCTAACATCAAAGCCCCTAGACATCGAGTTTCTGCCTCTAACATCAAAGCCCTACGGCCTCTAACATGAAAGCCCCTAGACATCGAGCTTCTGCCTCTGACATCAAAGCCCCTAGACATCGAGCTTCTGCCTCTAACATCAAAGCCCCTAGACATCGAGCTACTGCCTCTAACATCAAAGCCCCTAGTCATCGAGCTACTCCCCTTAACATCAAAGCCCCAGGTCTCACTTACCTGCGACCACTTTAGTACACATTGGCCCTCGTCAAGGCCGACTACTACCAACAGCGTCAACCACAAAGGGAGGTACCAGAGATGTGAAGGAAGAGTACATGATGTATAACTATAATAAACTAATAATAATAATAACAAAGCATTTATAGAACATTAAGTAATTGCAGCCCACATGAACATCGATGATGAGAGTGCACAGAGAGCAATAAGAGTGATGTTTTTTGTATGTAAACAGAACTCCCTGATGGAAAGTCACGTGTTCACTTCCCTTTTAATTCTCTTTCCCTTTTTCGCTGCATTTCTGACTAAACCTCTCTCTCTCACACACATACACATACGTGACATATACAATATTTTTTCTGGTTTTCGAATTCTGACAGAGACATATTTCCTGATGGTCTTCCTGAAGAATTCTCGTTTGTGAGCACTTTTCGCATGCTAGGACGGACAAACAAAACACTCTGGAACTTGTTTCAAATCAAAGACATCAATGGTGAGCCACAGTTCGGAATTCGTCTGAATGGCAGACAGAAAGCCGTAGAGTTTTATTACATCAACTATCTCGGCCGCCGAGAGACAGTCACTTTCCCCAATGTCAGCCAGGTGAGTCTGAGCTTACAGTGTTAACTACATTGGTTTATAACATAAGCCAGGTGAGTCTGAGCTTACAGTGTTAACTACATTGGTTTATAACATAAGCCAGGTGAGTCTGGGCTTACAGTGTGTTAAACAGCAGTGGCTAGTAAGCTAAGGTGACCAGACGTCCCGCTTTTGACCTCGTGTCCCGCCTGCTCATCGAGCGGTACGCCCAATGTCCCGCTTTCTGGCTTTGTGGCAAGTCCATCAAATGTCCCGCTTGTCTTTAAAAATCTGAATACCGTACACTGATTCGGCGTTCTTTGACGGTGACGACACCATCATCGGCACGTGTCCCGCTTTCGCCCCCGAAACGTCTGGTCACCTTAAGTAAGATGTAAGCCAGGTGAGATTGCGAGTTTACAATATTCGTTAGCAAGATTAACTAATAACCATAAGCCGGAATTCCTCTATTCTAATCAAGATATACATGTAGCTAAAAACAATGAAGTCAGGAGCTGCTACTGCAGTATTCTAAGCAGAATTAGCTGTTAAAGTGTGGATCAGGTGAGGTTTTAATATTTAATAATTAGTTTTTAAAGTGTAAGAAAGCTGCAGCTCATTAACACGCACACACATGGTGTATGTAGTCAGTGTATCAGTATATTATCATAGTATATAAATATCATGTATGTAGTATATTATCAGTAGAATGTAAGTATATAGTTAATATATTATCATGCGTGTATCAGTCTGTTCAGTTTACACTATGTGCACAGTTTCGGTCCACTTGTCTGTTCACTCTCATGTTCTCTCCACAGCTATTTAGTGCTAAATGGCAGAAACTTCACCTGGGCGTGAAGCGGGAGAGTGTGACCCTGTATGTAGACTGCCAGCCCCTCCTGACACAGCCGGCCAGCTTGAGACGACAGCTCGACCTCAACGGAGAACTCGTGCTGGGCACGCGCGAACCTGACGGAGTGACAACACCTGTGAGTTCACACACGTGAGATGGTCACGTGACTGGTACAATGACACGCATTCTTTCCTCCTGATGTTAAATATTAGCATGCAAGTATTATCCCTCTCTCTCCCTGACACACGCGCATGCACACTGTAGACAGGTATATGTCATCACACACACGCGCATGCACACTGTAGAGAGACATGACATGTCATCACACACTCACACATGCACACACACTGTAGAGAGACAGGACATGTCATCACACACTCACACATGCACACACACACTGTAGAGAGACAGGACATGTCATCACACACTCACACAAGCTGGAGGGAGGCATCAGGTGTGCCTCTAATACCCACTGTAGGGAGGTATTGTGGTGACAGGCACTTTATATGACCCGGATAATGATAGACTGACAGAAAGTTGTGAGATAGTGTGTCATCACAGCTTGGTAAGAACTACTGATACTGTTATGTAATCATTCAGTTAACTACTGATACTGTTATGTAATCATTCAGTTATTTCTCAGAATAAAAACTGTCTTATTAACATCAACATAAGCTTTTGCCTTATGAAGTACCCTTATTAATATATTTGTGTGCTCTAAGTACATGTCCATAGCCTTTGTGATTTGAGATTCATGGTTACTCATTGAGTAATGTGGTCTTGGTTAGCTGTAGGATAATGTCTGTGATTTCCGGTGTCAACCTTAAAACAAAGTGGTCCATGCTGTCTAAATATGGTATACGTGTTGTGCAGTTCGAGCTCCAGTGGATGCTGCTCGACTGTGATCCCTCCAAGCCGGATAGAGACAATTGCGACGAGCTTGTAAGTATGTCAGGGATTAGTGTGACTGTTACAGACACCTGTATGTAAGACAGTGCGAGAGACACCTGTGTGTCAGGGTTAACTGATAGACACCTGTGTGTCAAGCAAGTGTGACCGATAGAAACACCTAGCGGGTTAGGAGTGGTTGACTCCAAGTCGCTGGCTCAGGACATCCCACAGATGTTGAATGGGATTCAGCTCTGGGGCCAGTCCATGCAGATGACTTGGTGCTGCTGCAGAAAGTCCCTGACGATCGTGGACTGGGAGGTCTGGCCGCCTGGTCCAATGGCTGTCAGTGCTGGCAGTACCAGAGGCTGTTCTTTGTTATCTCTTAGAGCCAGTGATATCCAGGCCCGTTCTTAGAACCCGCAGGGTCCAAGGTATCGTGATTAATTTGAAGCCTAGTTACCATATTAATTAATCAAACGTGTGGATGCTTCGTCTGCCTGCCCCTAATCACGGCCCTGGTGATATGGTCTTGTGTTCGATACTAATTGTTAACATTTTCCTAGCTCTCTTAGACGGGAGATACCTCTGTAGTTACTGGCACACTAGGGGTCCTCTTAATTATAACTTAACTGGCTATATCTCTCTTCCTCATAACCAAGGGTTGGCCGCTAGTTGTGTTAGCTTCTGATGTCCTGAGATGCACCACTGTATCTACTGCTGCTGGTGGGGGTGAGTGTGGATTGTGGAGAACTTATTCACTGTAGATGTAGAGGGCCGCTAGACCAGCGCTTGTTAGGCAGGAAATGCTGATACATGCGAGGAAAGTAACGGTACCATTGTGAAAGACCGCGAGAAGTGACCCACCCGAGAGGTACACAAGGGCAGAGCTGAGACTCAAGGACAGGGGAGAAAACTGCGAGAAGGCGCGAGACAAGCGACGCAGCCGTGGTTGTTGTTCTAGCCTGCATTAGAGAGTTGTGCAACTGCCTTTGTATTTATGCCTCTCTGAGTGCTGGACTGTTGTGGTCACTGTTCAACCCCCCACCACTCGGTTACATAGTCAACATGTATATGTATGTACTTATCTGTATCTTGCTAGTGTAGGAGCGCTTAGTGTAGCTGCCCTTGAGGATTAATAAATTTGTATCGCTGATATTTAAGCATACAATAGCTTGTTTAAACCTATCTCTAACCCTGAAATAACTGTCATCGATGCACATGATAGCTCGTCTAATCTCTTGAAAGTCACTTTCAGCCTCTGCAGTATCTGACATCAAATCCTGATTCTATTCCGAAGCTTACAGCAGCTTGTTTACTTTTAAGCCTAAGCACACAACAGGTTGTCTAGCCGCAGCACTAGCCACAGCAGAGTACCTGACACCAAGTTTCATGTCACTTGCTCTCAGCACCTGTAACAATGCCAACTTTTAGCTGCTGCTCTGAGTGGTTCAAACTGTTTAAGTGATATTTTACTTTACATTTTCAGCCTCCTGGGCCTGAGGAAGATGAGAAGGATGGGAAGGTACAGTAAAACACAAGCAGTGTGGGTGTGGATGTGAGTGGTGCATGGTGAAGGTAAAGCAACACTAAGTGCATGATTATTTGTGATATGTCCAACACTAAGAGCACATGATTATTCATAATGTCCAAGCCTAAGAGTGCCCTCTCTCTCTCTTACATTGACAGAAATGTGCAAGAGTCTGGTACTCCACTGATATCTCTGTATCTATGGATTGACTTGCCCTTTTCTTTATATATGACAAATAGTGTAAGCCTAAACCTTTCACTTATCAGGTTAAAAAGCTTAACAAAGCTATTGCAAACTTTTGAATGAAATATTGATATGTATTTTCTTTAAGGTCATATCCTGATGGAGACCTAAACATTAGGAACATTCAAACAGTCTTTTTATGAAATTTACTACATGTCCAGCTACTTGTCTGGCAAACTCTAACCTCTAGTTACAAACACGATCTTTTTCACAGGAGGATATGACGTGCGAAGTCATCTGTCCTCAAGGACCACCTGGTTTCAATGGTACTCAGGTAAGTTACACACATGCACACACACTTACTTCCAGAGTTATGTTAGAGCAAGGATTCCAAGTTTTCATCTTTTTTTATATCTGCCCCTTTAGTAGACAGAGCAACAGAATCTCCTATTCTCGCTGATAGTCACCTTCTGAAGTCTATCACAGGAAACATAATAGGCTGTCAATGCCAGTGTAAGTTCTTTACAGGGTATGTTGTCAATGTCAGTGTTACAGATGTACAAGGTGTTAATGCCAGGGTAACATGCCTATACCTTCTGTATCATAGACCACTGGATATGTGACAGTGCCTCACTAATACACACTGCAATCCGACCAAACCACAACCAAGTATAGGTCATACAATTACCTGTTTGTCTACGACAGTGCATTTCCTATTGATCTTCTGTCTGCATGCAACTTACAGACTATGCGACACAGGATTGTGTCTGTGTATAACATACAGACCAGACCAGACCAGACATATGACTGTGTTTGTTTGTAATCTTCACACCATGCTACATGTGATTGTGTGGTTATCTGTGATAGCATACAGACCATGCTACAGGGACTGTGTATGTTGAATATTTGTTACATGGGACTGTGTCTGTTGATACAGGGACCCCCTGGTGAAACTGGACTTCCTGGAACTCCTGGTGTACCTGGATCACCTGGACAACCAGGTGCCACAGGAGAGCCAGGTGAACAGGGCCCCATGGTATGTACATGTCACTCTGTTTCCTATTTCCCCCAAACTCTAACCCTTTTAATTTTAGTGCATTACACTTGGAGCACATTACAATTGTATTGCAATTGAAACAAGGCTGTGCCTGACAGGCTGTGATTTTGCTGTTGTTTTGTGCAATGTTTCTGTTTACTGGTACCTATAGGTTTCTTTTAGTAATGCTCTGTAGGACTGGTAGGTCTGCAGGTTTGCTGGTTCTAGTATGATTGTTTCAAAAGATGTTGGCATCGGTCTTCAGCTGGAAGTTGTACAGGTCTTTTCAGTATTCAGTTTATTGACTGAGCACATCAGTGCTTTCTGTGAGAAGGTTGCCATTGCTGTCTTCAGCGACTGAGGTCTTTTGCTGACCTGTCTGAGTGAGGGTCCTTAGTTGTTGGTCCCTGCACTGGCTCTCAGTCCAGTTCTCCTTAGCTGCCTTCATTCCCTTTCTTGATGGCACACTTCACTTCTTTGTATTTAGAAGCTACTTTGGGTTTGCTTTTCCTTTCTCTCTTCATGGCCCCCTTTTGGTCACATAGGTCAAGGATGGATAATGTTGACATTGTGGGTTTTAGCTGAGACATGTATGGAGATCAGCCTGCTGGATGCTAGTGTACAGCTCCTTTGTGAGCATGATTATGCGCAACATATCATGTTGTTGTATGAAAACTTTCTGTCTCAGATTTGACCTTTTCTGTCGTCGGCTACTGAAGTCGTCAAAGTGTTGTTCTTTGATGATGATGATGATGATGATGATGATGGATGATGGATGATTGATTGATTGATTGATTGATGATTGATTGATTGATGATGATTGATGGTGATGGTGATAAATGTGCTATGTGACAATCTGACCTGGATGTAATTTCTATTTAGAAGCCCTTTGATTTGTGACAGGGCATTCAAGGACCTCAAGGACCGCCAGGAGACCCCGGAATACGGGTAAGTGAGATCTGACCGCTGCTCAGTGAGACCAGTACAAGTAACAATGGTACTGGAGAGTGAGATCTGACTGCTGATCAGTAAAATCAGTAGAAATAATAATGGTACCTGAAAAACAGGAGTAGAGGTAAGTGAGGTCAGAGTACTGAAGAATGAGACCAGTAGAAATAACAACAGTACTGGAGAAACCGAAGTACAGATAAGTAAGATCAGAGTACTGAAGAATGAGATTAATAGAGCCAAGTAACAAGGAAAATGCTGATATACTTTTAAGATAATAATATCAGCAATTTCCTGATCAACTTCTTGCTATGTAGATAAGTTATAACACAGACTATCATGGTTCTACTACAATGATAAATACGCCCTACCATACTACCTGTTTAGCAAGGATCCAAAACAATAGTTGAATGTCAGCTGTATAGTAACAAGAACACACAGTGTCCAAAAACCATAATCCTTTGTTAGTTCTCTAGCCAGGAGAACATTCGAAAGATGACGCGGAAGAAGATGATAGTGATGACCTGAGAGACAAGTTCAAATTCACAAGGGGTTCTTTGCTTGGTGAAACTGTGACCAGGTGTTCTAGTGGGGTGCATAGTTGTTCTAATGACTAAGTAGAGACACGTGTAAAACATCAAGTGTAGAAAGATGTGATAAGTAATAATATGGATAGAGGCCGGGAGGTATATGTAATAAGTAATAATACTAATAGAGGCCTTTAGGGAAAAATGTGATATGTAATAACAGAGAGGCCAGAGGATGATAAATAATAACACAGACTCCCGGAGTTATATGTGATAAGTAATAACATAGAAGCCAGAAGGTATATGTGATAATAACACAGAAGCCAGAAGGTATATGTGATAAGTAGTGACACTAAGATCAAAGCTGGAGGTATATGGGAAAAGTAATAACACCGACAGAGGCCAAGAGGTATATGTGATAAATAATAGCAATTTGCGGTCTTTTAGGCATATTTTATGTGTAATAACACAGAGATCAGGGTATACAATGGAGGAAAAGTGTAGCCTTGGTGTCTACTAGTAATGAATCAGAGATGGGAGGGGTAGGCCAAAGGAGCAAAGAGCGGGTCACTGTATTGCTGACAGCAGAACCTTTTGGTATGTTTTGCTGATTATGTTGTGGTTATTCAGCAAAATCATTCATCTTTCACTTTGTTTCTATTTGTCAGGGCCCACCAGGACCCGAAGGGCGGCGTGGAAGGAAAGGAGAGGATGGGAAACTAGTCAGTATAGCCTCATAATAACAATCATGCATGCATCAGTCAGTAAGCCTCATAATCACAATCAGGCATGTATTATTCAGTTTCCCGTTTGAAGATCCTTCAGTATACTCTCTTTACAATACACAATTATAAATGTGCCAATTAGTGTTGTCAAGATTTTCTACAGGTTGGCGGATTCTTCCTCTACTTCTAGCCTGGTATCATACAGACTGGTGGGCTGCACCTCTACCTGTACCTCTAACTCTGGTTTCCTACACGCTGCTGGACTCTTGCCCTAACCTGGTTTACTAGAGACTGCCTGGCTTTACCTGTAACCCTGGTTTGATTTCTGAGCTGTACACCTTCCTCTGCCTATAACCTTATATGCTGCTTTACCTCTGTTCCTGGTTTTCTAGAGAGTGCTGTGCTCTACCTCTAGCCCTGGCTTCCTACAGTTAGACACCACCTTTACCTCTAACCCTGGCTTCCACAGTTAGACACCACCTTTACCTCTAACCATGGCTTCCCACAGTTAGACACTACCTTTACCTCTAACCCTGACAGTTAGACACTACCTTTACCTCTAACCCTGGCTTCCCACAGTTAGACACTACCTTTACCTCTAACCCTGGCTTCCCACAGTTAGACACCACCTTTACCTCTAACCATGGCTTCCCACAGTTAGACACCACCTTTACCTCTAACTATGGCTTCCTACAGTTAGACACTACCTTTACCTCTAACCCTGGCTTCCCACAGTTAGACACCACCTTTACCTCTAGCCCTGGCTTCCTACAGTTAGACACTACCTTTACCTCTAACCCTGGCTTCCCACAGTTAGACACTACCTTTACCTCTAACCCTGGCTTCCTACAGACAGCTGGGGTCTAGTCTCCTCTTCCACATCTCGCGGCCCTCGTCTGTTACTTTCCCAATGACTTCTTCTTGACAACGTAACTTACATGAGTGTTTGCCCATGGTAACCATGGTAAATTACATTACAGTTACACTATTACCAGAGTCAGTATTAAAAATGGCCTCATTTTGTTACCATGGTCTTGTCGGTAAATTACTTCCTTTTGTTTCCAGGGTCGTGACGGTTTTCCAGGCGAACCGGGTATTCAAGGGCCTAAAGGGGAACAGGTGAGAAACTGTATTGAATCATACTGGATTGAAACTGTATTGGACAGAAGTTGTAACCTCCATGACCTCCATCAGCAGGATACCCGTGCGCAACCTGTAGATGACATCGATTCCATGGCAGACAGCAACAACAAAATGTAAGATATTACCAACAGAGTGACAGACATAATAGGTGTATACAAGATGAAGTGCATCACTGAAAAAAAATACAATGTCATGGCTAACACCGATAGAAAAGCAGAGATCTACAGAAACAGAGAACAGCTCGAGGATGTGAACAGCTACAAGAACTTATGAGACACCCCGTAGGTGGATGAAATGTGCCAGGAAATTGCTCAGAATTCCCTACCTGTAACACAAGATCAAAGAATATGTAGGAAGCACGGTCACCCTGTTGGGGATCCACCAAGAATACTTTTGGTGAGAGTAAAATATTGCAGTTTTATAGGGTTTGGCATGTGATCCACCAAGACTGATAGGGTTTGATGTAATGAGTTATAGTCACCATACTGTTTAGTGAGAGTGGAGTCCTTATTTAATGTAGTAGTGATAAGTAATAGTCACCATACTGTTTAGTGTGTGAGTGGAGTCCTCATGTAATGTAGTAGTGATGAGTTATAGTCAGCATACTGTTTAGTGAGAGTGGAGTAGTGATGAGTTATAGTCAGCATACTGTTTAGTGTGTGAGTGGAGTCCTCATGTAATGTAGCAGTAATGAGTTGTAGTCGGCCATGTTGTTTACTATACGACTGGTATCCTACGTCTAACCATGGACGTGTATTGATGGACTGATGTCTGTGCGCCGAGACTCACTCTTGGCCTCTTGAGAAGTGATCCGCTGTTAGTCTCGGCGAGCCATAACAAAGAATGTGAATAAACCGAAAAGCCTTGTCGTCTAATGCTTCGTTTTAGTAGTTAATCTGAAATGTGAATAAACCGGAAGCCTTGTCGTCTAATGCTTCGTTTTAGTAGTTAATCTGAAATGTGAATAAACCGGAAGCAATGTCGTCTAGTGCCTGGTTTTAGCAGTTAACTGGAAAAATCGTCTGCTATCAGTCCAGGGAAAGTAGTTTGTGGTCTAACGTCTTTGTGTACGTCATGTGGATGACGTCATGTTCAATGTCAAATACACGTCATGTAGAGGCCGTTAAGATGGCTGGGGGAAGATGTCAACAAGACCGGTCAGTCGCTTGGTCGGTCGGACATCTGTCAACAACGACAGAACAACATTGCACGTCTGGTGTTGTCGTTGTCATCGTGCAGCTTCTTAAACACTCGACTGTCTCCGGCCTTCCTCCATTCTGACCGCGGTCTACCATCAACTGTCTTTGCTCCCCCCACGTCTGTGACTTCAGCTGGAGGTCAAACGTCTCTACTGGTCACCTGAACTACAACTGAACATCAACAGTCTCCACCTTCATCTTTCTCTGCAGGGGCTCAGCAAAGTGCTTTGTGTCTGTAGTTCGTCCTCCTGTGCTGGGGTTGGTGTACATAGGACTTACTACATCGGCAGTCGTCACTAGTACACTGGGGGTTGGTGTACATAGGACTTACTACATCGGCAGTCGTCACTAGTACACTGGGGGTTGGTGTACATAGGACTTACTACATCGGCAGTCGTCACTAGTACACTGGAGGTTGGTGTACATAGGACTTACTACATCGGCAGTCGTCACTAGTACACTGGGGGTTGGTGTACATAGGACTTACTACATCGGCAGTCGTCACTAGTACACTGGAGGTTGGTGTACATAGGACTTACTACATCGCCATGTCATCCACCAAGAATAGTTTTGACGAGAGTAAAACGCTGTTGTCTTAGAGGACTTCGGCATGTGAGCCGGGACATTATTTGTCGACAGCAAGACCACAAGGAGGCTGTTAGACTACCTCTGTCTGTTCCACTCTCCTAGTGTTAGTTGTGTGGTGTGTGTGTTTTCTAGTTTATGGCTTTTAGGTGGATCTGCAAGTGCTGTCCGCCTCACACGCTTTGTCTGTACACTAGGCTGTATCACACATCTGTGACATATTTCAACTGCCAACTGTTTGACACGTTTATGATACCTTGGGACTATGACTGACAGTTTGACCAGTCTTGATTCTGTCACTCTCAAGGGATGTTTAGAGCTTGAATAGAGGAGATGCATGTGTGTGAGTGTGAGTGTGAGTGTGAGTGCGAGTGTGAGTGTGAGTGTGTTTAGATTATTGTGTACATTGCCAATATCAATTTCCTCTCGCACTTTTCAAGTACG
Source organism: Pomacea canaliculata (assembly GCF_003073045.1). Classification (NCBI taxonomy): domain Eukaryota; kingdom Metazoa; phylum Mollusca; class Gastropoda; order Architaenioglossa; family Ampullariidae; genus Pomacea; species Pomacea canaliculata. The sequence goes on along the minus strand of NC_037599.1, from coordinate 25,591,517 downwards.
AGTTTCTCTGTATCAGGGAGAGAGAGGTTTGCCGGGTCTGCCAGGAGTTCCTGGAGTACCGGGGACATCATCAGAAGGGGTTAGTATGTCACTTTACTTGAAGTCTGTAAACTTTGGTGAGTACGTCACTTGATAGTCTGTAAACGTTGATGAGTACGTCACTTGGTAGTCTGTAAACGTTGATGAGTACGTCACTTGGTAGTCTGTAAACTTTTGTGAGTACCTCACTTGGTAGTCTGTAAACGTTGATGAATATGTCGGTAATCTGTAAATGTTGATGAATAAGTCACTTGGTGAGTACGTCACTTGGTAGTCTGTAAACGTTGATGAGTACGTCACTTGGTAGTCTGTAAACGTTGATGAATAAGTCACTTGGTGAGTACGTCACTTGGTAGTCTGTAAACGTTGATGAATATGTCACTTGGTGAGTACGTCACTTGGTAGTCTGTAAACGTTGATGAATAAGTCACTTGGTGAGTACGTCACTTGGTAGTCTGTAAACGTTGATGAATATGTCACTTGGTGAGTACGTCACTTGGTAGTCTGTAAACGTTGATGAATAAGTCACTTGGTGAGTACGTCACTTGGTAGTCTGTAAACGTTGATGAATATGTCACTTGGTGAGTACGTCACTTGGTAGTCTGTAAACGTTGATGAATATGTCACTTGGTGAGTACGTCACTTGGTAGTCTGTAAACGTTGATGAATATGTCACTTGGTGAGTACGTCACACGGAAGTATGTAAATTTTTGTCAGTACCTCACTCGGTAGACTGTAAACTTTGGGGAGTAAGTGACTCGGTAGTGTGTAAGCCTCCGTGAGTGCGTCAGTTGGGCAAATAGAGACTGATCGCCATGATTAAAATGTATTTGAAAACCTCTTCTCCATTTCTCATTCATCTTCACAAGTAGCAGTAATAATAATAATAATGGGAACATCACGACCAAGACAAATCGCACTCTCTGCGCAGATCGATCATGATAAATGAAAGATAACAGCCAGTAGACAGTGAGGTATGTATAGACACACTGAACAGCATAAAGATGAGGTACAAGACAACAGTGGACAGGGAGGTACTATATATAGACACTGAACAGCATAAAGATGAGGTACAAGACAACAGTGGACAGGGAGGTACTATATATAGACACATCGAACAACATAAAGATGAGGTACAAGATAACAGTCAGTACAGACAGGGAGGTACTATATATAGACACATCGAACAACATAAAGATGAGGTACAAGATAACAGTCAGTACAGACAGGGAGGTACTATAGACACAATGAACAACATCAAGATGAGGTACAAGATAGCAGTGACAGGGAGGTACTACAGACACACTGAACAACATCAAGATGAGGCACAAGACAACAGTCAGTACAGACAGGGAGGTACTACAGACACACTGAACAACATCAAGATGAGGCACAAGAGTAGAAGGTAAAGCAATGACGAAGGTATGAAGGGATGTAGATGCTATACACAGTGTCAGATGGAGTCGTCACATGACAGACAGTATTGCCAGGGAGTTAAGAATAGTAATTCAGGGATAGTACTTAGTGAACAGCTATGTGTTCACAGAGCGTGTGAATGTAGCTTGCAGTCCGAGAGGTGAATGTGATGAGGAAGAGAGTTCCACTGCTGAGCAGCACAGAGGGAGGACGTCTGTTGCCCGTATGTGTCTGTCTTTGTGGGAGGGAGGACAGAATAGGGGAGTCTGATGAGGAGCCAAGGTTTGGGGCAGGAGTGTGGACAGACAAGACCCAGTAAAGCAGTGGGGGGGGGCACCCTTCAAAGAACCCATAGCACAGAGGTTAGAGCTTGTAGTCTATGGTAGCTTTAACTGGTAGCCAATGAAGAGAGTGAAGAAGTGGTGTGTCATGTTCACATTGACGAGTTCAGAAAACGAGACGAGCTGCTGAGTTCTGTAAAAGTGCACGAAGTTGACCCTCGTCAGCCTTAGGGTGTCTGCGACCAAACTGCCGCGTGTGAGTCAAGACTCATTTCGTGGTGGTGGGGGTCACATAGGCTTTGTACATTTAAGTAAAACTCGCGCTAATGTACGAAATGCTTGTGTAACCATGCACACAGAGTATTTTACCGCTTTGCTGTAACATGTAACCTGTAACCTGTAACCTAACCCTTGACAGTAATGAACGGAAATTTCCCGTAGTTCTCTCTGCACCCGAGCACCCAAGAATGGAAACTTCAAAGTAAGAGCTAGCGCTATCGACCATGTGGGAAATGAACAATCTGCATTAAGTTCTTCCTTCTTTCTAGCCAACGATTAGTAGATACAGCGAGCAGTCATAATAAATGTGTTTACTAGTGCTAGAGAAATGTCAAAAAGCGAACACTCAGTATAATGGTGTTTACTGGTAGCAAGTGAGCAATGAGTGAGCAGTCATTATAATACATCTGACTGATGCTAGGGGGGTATAGCTAGGGTTATATTTAACGAGTAGTTCGTGTAATCTTGTTTATTATTGCTAGGTAATAACAATGGACGAATCTCTAAATGTCATACCAACCGTTCATTCACCTTTTCTAGGATGTATAGAGTGCATCTGTCTGTGAAAAGACGAGTAAAAGATCAGCAAGCGAGTAGTCTTAATACTTGTGGTTTCGTTTCGCTTATTTTTTTCTAGGTAAAAGGGGACCGCGGTACACCTGGACCAGAAGGTCCCCAAGGACCAAGAGGACCACCCGGTATAGAGGTAAATCAGTCGAGTGTGTGGAGGTATAGCCTACAGTCTCCCAGCGTTTGTTTTGAATCATTAATAGTCTCTCAGTGTATGTTTTGATGTGTATAAAGATTATACGTAAGCATGACCGTCATTCGGTTTGAAAACTGGAATATTTTCTTCTACTCTCTGTACATTGGACATTATTTTCGTTGTCCTTGTCTGAAAACCTTACCTGTGTGTCAGGGACCGCGTGGTATTCAAGGACCCATTGGCCCCAGGGGGAAAAAGGTGACAAGGTAAGCTGTAAGGACTTGTTGAGAAATGTTTCAGTTTTTTTCACAGATACTTCAGTTGCTTATTTTCACAAACAAGAGTTTCTCACAAATACTGAATAACTCTGCATTGGCTAAAATTTTGAGGGAAAAATATTTATACGGCTTTTGTGAGTGAAATGTGAGCTACATCTGGGAATGTCCAGGGTGCCCTATAGGTCACCTTTTTATTTCTTTCTGAAGCATACTTAAAAGTTCAAAATCTTGAATGCGAATAAGCTTAGTCGGAAAACTTTCAACCATACGTACCAGTTCCTTTCTGAACAGAATTATATCTGATTTTAAAAAATTGTGAGTACTAAAATATGCATAAAAGTAAACTATGAGAAAATAAGCTTAATACACAGAATACAAAATCTTTCTAATGAAATAAGGACATAGTTTGATATTTCGACCTATTGCAGTTGTTATTTCATTTGTGCTTTGATCCCTAGTATCAAAACAAAGGGAGAGTAAGTGTCTAATCCGAGGTTAGCAAGGTTTCACAGTCGGAGATTTGCAGTAAACAAAGACAGTAAACATTACAAACAGTTGGTGTTTTGCTAGGAACTATCCCAGATGGTATAACTGTGTGTTCCTTGAGGAGTAAATATTATAAATCGCCACAGATGATGTTTTGTTGTACCTTACGGAGTTTCAACGTTAAAGAGTTTTAGACTTATCTTACGGTTTTTGTCTACTTCTGGTGTTGCAACAACAATTATAACACTTTCATTGTATTTAATACTTGTTCTCGACTTTATCTCGAATTGTCTAAAGCTTTCCCGAATTTTGTGTTTTAGACCTTGGGAACTGCTAACCTTGACCCTGATCTTGACCCCAACCCTTCTAAAACTCTCAGTCTCTTGTCGTTGAAATGTTAGGTGTTGCTTTGATGCAGGGAATCTATTGGGTCAGGGTTAGAGGTTAGGGCTAGGTATGAACATGTTGAAATCTTTAAACACATTTTGGCCATGCTTCCCCTGACTACCACACCTCTGACAGGTGACATCCTCTCAACAGGTTTCTGTTTAAAATGGAGAGCTATTTGGTAATGTTTAATGTATGTAATCAAACAAATAGTTACAGAAATTTATATAATGGAAGCCGTTGTGTCTGACAAGCCTCCATTAGTGTAAACTGTTTTCTGTCTGCTGACACGAGCCCTGACTACACTGTGGACATGTCCGTTCTGCTGCCAGCGCCACAGAAGTATTTACTGCGCATGTCTGAGTTCAGACTTGAAATGTGAAACTGTCTTACAAACCAGCAGACAACCAATAGTTTCTGAGCTTTCTACAGCAGTATGGGTAATGGTGGTCCTTGTCATAGCTCAGCTAAGTCACTGTCATGACATGTACAAGCAGTGACGTCAGGGTTGGTGTCATGACATGTACAAGCAGTGACGTCAGGGTTGGTGTCATGACATGTACAAGCAATGACATGTTTCACTGCCCCAGGGAGCGGAAGGAGCTCGCGGAAAGGAAGGGGAGCCAGGGCCACGTGGGCTTCCTGTAAGTATGTCGTCACGTGATTATTGCTATACTGTATGTCGTCACGTGATTATTGTTATACCGTACGTGGTCACGTGATTATTGCTATACTGTATGTCGTCACGTGATTATTGTTATACTGTACGTGGTCACGTGATTATTGTTATACCGTACGTGGTCACGTGATTATTGTTATACTGTATGTCGTCACGTGATTATTGTTATACTGTACGTGGTCACGTGATTATTGTTATACCGTACGTGGTCACGTGATTATTGTTATACTGTATGTCGTCACGTGATTATTGCCATACAGTATGTCGTCACGAGTTGGTTGCTACCCAGCATGTCCTAATGTGCTTGTTGCTGCTGTATGGTATGTCTTGACGTATTTGTTGCTGTCCAGTTGTTATTCAGTAGGTCTGGACATCTTTATTGTTATCCAGAAAGTCTTGACGCTTTTATTGTTAGTCATCACGTCTTGACATCTCTATTGTTATCCAGAAAATCTTGAGGTCTTTATTGTTATCAGCTGTCATTGCTTTCCAGTGGGTCTTGTATTTATTGCTACTTTATATGTCCTTGCGTGTTACATGCTATTCAGTAGGTCTTCAACACCTACCTTCGTCTACATCACTCACTTTCAGTGGCTCCACCATCACTTTTTTCCAGTCTCGTTTTGTTTTTGTTTTTGTTTTTACACGTCGTTATCTGTCGAGAATAATGCCAATTCAGCTTGTAAATCAGCCGCATCAGACATCTCAGCTCTGTTCCCTCCAGTAAGCAGTTTGTGTCGGAGTTTGTATTGTCCAGGCTGGACTACTGAACCTGTCTGTTCATAGCTCTTCTGGCCACCTGCTTGACAAGCTCTAGAGAGTTCACAACAGTGCTGCCCTCACTGTATGGCGCAAGCGGAAGGCCGACCATGCCAAATCGCTTCTGTTCGATCTGGCTGCCAGTTCGGGCTCACATCGAATTGCTCACCAAGCTTTGTTCATGATTGATTATTGATGGTGATTATGATTGATGATCGAAGAACAGTCCATGTCCCCATACTGACCTGTTGAACGTGCTTCTCTCTATTTGTCATTCTGGTCACGTGACAGGGTTTGGATGGTGCCCAAGGCACCCCTGGACTGCCAGGACCTCCAGGACCTCCTGGAACTCGCGGTGAACAGGGATTGCCGGGAACGTCACTAGATTCCAACGTCGTTAGTCATCTGCTTCCGGTGAGTAAAGAGATGGACGCTGTGACTGATCTGCTGAACTGTTACAAGTTGCAGGATACTGAGAGGAAATGCTACTCCTCTTACCTTAAAAACGACACAAAATGTATGACAAAAATGTTCTGTAAAATATACTCCAAACTATGGCTTGCAAGTTATCAGTCAGTAAACTCGGGAAATATTGCTCAGCCAGAGATGTATTAGTCACGTATTACAAAGTGAGCCAGTAAAATACTGGGACAAAATATTGGCCAAAGTCACTTGTTACCTTGTCAAATATTGATCAGTCATACTTCCAAACACAGGACAAAGATGTAGAATAAAGGAATAGTTGTGTGAATGTGTTTTTCTTGTGTGTGTGTGTGTGAGCGCGCGAGAGTTTGTTTGTTTGTGCTTTATGCCGTGCCAGCAACTAGGGCTATATCACGGCAACCGAGAGAGAGAGAGACAGACAGACAGAGAATGTGAGAGGGAGGGGAGTGTGTATGGGCAAGGGTTATGAGTTTGTCTGTGAATATGTGCGCAGGTTCTGTGTCTTTGTGTGTGTGTGTGTGTTGCTCTGTCACTGGATCAGCCGTCGATCGGTCCTCTAATGAATTGATCTGTCTAAACATTTTTAGAAAGAAAACATGCAGTTCTAATGATTTCTCAAGTTTTACTAGCGTTTACCTGCTGTCATTATTTGTAGCATGTAGCTATCACTATGTTTACTTCTGTCATTATTTGTAGCGTGTAGCTATCACTTTGTTTACCTGCTGTCATTATTTGTAGCGTGTACCTACTGTCACTATGTTTACCCACTATCATTATTTGTAGCATGTAGCTATCACTATGTTTACTTCTGTCATTTGTAGCGTGTACCTACTGTCATTATTTGTAGTGTACAGCCATTATTAGCCTGGTTCTATTTGTCCGTTGGTATTAGCGTCTTTATCTTCAGAGCGTTGTTGTGATAAGGCCCCGGATGTAATCAATGTGATTAGTTTTTATGATTATTGTTATTAGCACCAATAGTGGATTAAATTTTAAAAATTTGAAATTAAATTTATTATTATATCTCACTCTTATCGAATAGGGACCTCCTGGACCTCCTGGATCCCCTGGACTACCCGGTGAGCCAGGGTTAAAGGTGAGAACGTTTCTTTTCATTTGTGTACCGGAAATCATACGTAGCTCTCCATATTTACAGATCACCTTCTGGATGGAGTGGTGTAAATATCGCAAACTGCTTACAGAACTTGTAAACGCCATAGAATACCTGTAAAGGTAAAAATTCCACCTTCTTCATTCAATTTGCAGGGAACGAAAGGTGACACTGGAGCTGAAGGCGGTAAAGGTGTAAAGGTAAGACAATATTTTCAGTCACCACTAGCACTAGCCAGATATTTGTACTTTTTACAGCACTGCACCTAGCAACACAATACATAACAACAGACATTTAATCTACCAGAAGATATTGTTTTACTTTATACTGCACTGTCACTACCAACAGGTATTTTTACTTTATATGGCGCAGTCCCTACCGACAGATATACTTTGTACAGCACTGTATCCAGGGCCGTGCTTAGGGGCAGGCGGACGAGGCACTGCCTAGGGCCCCGCTCTTCAAGGGGCCCCGCGCTTTTGATTGATATGGTAACTAGGCATATGGAAGTGTAGTCAGCCGTATCATATTCTCGCTGGACGCGCTTGGAGACAGAAGGCTGCTGGACACCGAGGATTTATCGCGCATGAACGTTTGTGCATTGAGCGTGAGGGCCCCGCACATGCCCTTTGCCTCGGGCCCCGCGGGGGCTAAGAACGGGCCTGACTGTATCTACACCTTAACAACACTGTGCTTGCTACTAGTTAATGAGAGTAGTTAGGGCAGTAGAGTAAGCTTTACTTACACAGTCACATCATACTACAGTGTACTTGCTACTAGTTAATGAGAGTAGTTAGGATGGTAGAGTAAGCTTTACTTACACAGTCACATCATACTACTTGCTACTAGTTAATGAGAGTAGTTAGGGCGGTAGAGTAAGCTTTACTTACACAGTCACATCATACTACTTGCTACTAGTTAATGAGAGTAGTCAGGATGGTAGAGTAAGCTTTACTTACACAGTCACATCATACTACTTGCTACTAGTTAATGAGAGTAGTCAGGATGGTAGAGTAAGCTTTACTTACACAGTCACATCATACTACTTGCTACTAGTTAATGAGAGTAGTTAGGATGGTAGCTTTACTTACACAAAGAGTGATATCATGCTACTTGTTACTAGTTAATGAGAGTAGTTAGACGGTAGAGTAAGCTTTACTTACACAGCCACATCATACTACAGTGTACTTGCTACTAGTTAATGAGAGTAGTTAGGATGGTAGAGTAAGCTTTACTTACACAGTCACATCATACTACTTGCTACTAGTTAATGAGAGTAGTCAGGATGGTAGAGTAAGCTTTACTTACACAGTGGCATCATACTACTTGCTACTAGTTAATGAGAGTAGTTAGGATGGTAGCTTTACTTACACAAAGAGTGATATCATGCTACTTGTTACTAGTTAATGAGAGTAGTTAGACGGTAGAGTAAGCTTTACTTACACAGTCACATCACACTACAGTGTACTTGCTACTAGTTAATGAGAGTAGTTAGGACGGTAGAGTAAGCTTTACTTACACAAAGAGTGATATCATGCTACTTGTTACTAGTTAATGAGAGTAGTTAGACGGTAGAGTAAGCTTTACTTACACAGTCACATCATACTACAGTGTACTTGCTACTAGTTAATGAGAGTAGTTAGACGGTAGAGTAAGCTTTACTTACAAAGTCACATCATACTACAGTGTACTTGCTACTAGCTAATGAGAGTAGTTAGGACGGTAGAGGAAGCTTTACTTACACAAAGGTATACAGCACAGTAGAATACAATCGCTTAGCAAAGTCAATGACGAAGACTATGGTGAAGATAGCTAGGCAGACTATGAAAGCCATATTTTCTATAGTCCATTAGTTAGAGGATACTAAATCATCGTCGTCTAGCCCCGGTTTCGTTTAGTAAAGTTTGTTTTGTTTGGGCTAACAGGGCGAGAGAGGTGACCAAGGGTCCAGAGGAAATGATGGCAAAGATGGTCAGAAGGGACAGCCAGGAGACCGTGGACCACAGGGGTTGATAGGTCCTAAGGGTGACCAGGTCGGTGTGAACTTAACTATTTTATTCAGTAAAAGCACAAAAACAAGTGTACATCGACATATCTGTCACGTGATCTCTCTTCTCTGAAAAACTGGTTCCACGCTCAGATTATCGCAGTCACTTCCAAGTTGTCAAATATTTCCCAAACTATTCTGTAACTATCCTTGTGAGTGCGGCCTTACGCTCGTGGAGGACTAACAAAGAATAAGCTACTGAACTAATCTTCTGAGTTCTATTTTGAACGTGAAAGACTCGAAGATAATTAAGTTAAGTAAAGCTAGACTTAGCTAGTAATTATTCCTGTCAGATGCCTGTATGCCATTCTGTCGCTTTACGCGGAACTTTGAACGTGTGAAGTGAGGGGAAGAATATCAGCCAATCGCTCAGCGCGTTTCTTGTAGCTGCCAACGACAGTGCAGTGTTTTATTTTCCCATTGGATAGCGCCTGCAACGACAACTAGATTTGTTTACTGCTGAGTTTTTGAAAACAAATAATATGTTGGATTACTATTTGAATTCCTTCGAGACATTTTAATGTTTCTGGGGAGGGAAAAAAAGAAGACCGAACAGGATGTAAAAATAGAACTTTGGTTAAAATGTTTATTTACTGCACTCCTCAAGGGAGCAACAAGGAATAAACTAAACTACACAGCAGTGTACACTCACCACAAGTAACTCATAGAACACTGCAGTGTACACTCACCACAAGTAACTCATAGAACACTGCAGTGTACACTCACCACAAGTAACTCATAGAACACTGCAGTGTACACTCACCACAAGTAACTCATAGAACACAGCAGTGTACACTCACCACAAGTAACTCATATTAATGTAATGTGAACGCTGCAGTGTACACTCACCACAAGTAACTCATATTAATGTATTGTAAACACAGCAGTGTACACTCACCACAAGTAACTCATATTAATGTATTGTAAACACAGCAGTGAACACTCACCACAAGTAACTCATAGAACACAGCAGTGAACACTCACCACAAGTAACTCATATTAATGTATTGTAAACACAGCAGTGTACACTCACCACAAGTAACTCATATTAATGTATTGTAAACACAACAGTGAACACTCACCACAAGTAACTCATATTAATGTATTGCGACAGGGACCTACTGGAACTCGTGGTCTCCCAGGATTCCCTGGACCTCCGGGACAGACGGTGAGTTGGTGTTGCGTTGCCTTATCTACCTAGCCTCAATGTTTGAGTATTTGATCGTAGTGTTTACTGTCTTACAGGCTGTTAATTCTTGTAATTCGAGTATTTGATCGTAGTGTTTACTGTCTTACAGGCTGTTAATTCTTGTAATTCGAGTATTTGATCGTAGTGTTTACTGTCTAACAGGCTGTTAATTCTTGTAATTCGAGTATTTGATCGTAGTGTTTACTGTCTTACAGACTGTTAATTCTTGTAACTTAAAACAATTTAAATTCCTGTCTGTTCAAAGTGATGCTTTCATCTCCACTGCTCGTGACTTTCATGTCTCCCTACATCTAGTTTTAGTGGCGTTCATGTCGTTGGTGCAAGGCTGTTACTGGTGTTGGTGGTGTTCATACCGTTCATACTAGCTGCAGTGACGTTTGTCTCTAGTCGCTAGTCACAGTGACATTTCAGTCTCCAAGCATGACCTAATATTTACTTTCATCCTTGACAGGGCCCCATCGGCGACCCGGGACTTACTGGAGCGAAAGGCGACAAGGGAGAGCGGGTATGAGGTTGTTATGAGCGGGTATGAGGTTGTTATGAGCGGGTGTGAGGTTGTTATGAGCGGGTATGAGGTTGTTATGAGCGGGTATGAGGTTGTTATGAGCGGGTATGAGGTTGTTACGAGCGGCTATGAGGTTGTTACGAGCGGGTATGAGGTTGTTATGAGCGGGTGTGAGGTTGTTACGAGCGGCTATGAGGTTGTTACGAGCGGGTATGAGGTTGTTATGAGCGGGTATGAGGTTGTTACGAGCGGCTATGAGGTTGTTACGAGCGGGTATGAGGTTGTTATGAGCGGGTATGAGGTTGTTATGAGCGGGTATGAGGTTGTTATGAGCGGGTGTGAGGTTGTTATGAGCGGGTATGAGGTTGTTATGAGCGGCTATGAGGTTGTTATGAGCGGCTATGAGGTTGTTATGAGCGGGTATGAGGTTGTTACGAGCGGGTATGAGGTTGTTATGAGCGGGTATGAGGTTGTTACGAAGACGTTAATGCTGTCACAGTCTTCACGTCGCGAGCGCACGCGCAGGCGCACACACACACATACCATTATCTTGGCTCCTAACGCAACACAAGATGGCGATGTTGGCTGATGACTGGTCGTCTGGTGCTTTCGTTGCCTGGCTACTTGAGTAAGGTAGTAAGGCATCATGAACATGGCCCCTAGACAGCCTGCCAGACCTTGCGGAACTCGGTAGCGAGTTGTTTTTCTCGACTTATTCCTGCTATTTGTAGCGTGAACCCTTATGGGTTACATGTGGATGGACAATTTCCGTTGCAAATTACTGCTGCACAGCTTTTAGTGCAAAGTAATGTATAAGTCTCAGCGACAAGTGCTGTACACAGTACTATACACCTCTCAGGCCACAGTACTGTTACAAGTATATCACAGTAGTCAGCGCCAAACACTGTGTAAGTACAATAATAGCTGTGAGCTCTCACCGTATGGTGCTGCTTGAAATTACTATACACCTGTTAGCACAAAGTACTGATATAAAGTACTGTTACAAAGTACTGATACAAAATACTGTTACAAAGTACTGTATACCTCTTAGCACAAAGTACTGATACAAAGTACTGTTACAAAGTACTGATACAAAATACTGTTACAAAGTACTGTATACCTCTTAGCACAAAGTACTGATACAAAGTACTGTTACAAAGTACTGATACAAAATACTGTTACAAAGTACTGTATACCTCTTAGCACAAAGTACTGATACAAAGTACTGTTACAAAGTACTGATACAAAATACTGTTACAAAGTACTGTATACCTCTTAGCACAAAGTACTGATACAAAGTACTGTTACAAAGTACTGTATACCTCTCAGCACAAAGTACTGTTACAAAGTACTGTATACCTCAGCACAAAGTACTGTTACAAAGTACTGTATACCTCTTAGCACAAAGTACTGTGTACAAAGTACTGTATACCTCAGCACAAAGTACTATATACCTCTCAGCACAGAGGACTGTCATGAAGTACTACTGTAGATACCTCTCAGTATGAACTAGTCACAAAGTACTAAAACTTTCAGTTTTAAAAAACTCTACAGATGTTCTAAGGAAGAGGGGAAGAAAACACAAGTAATGGATGACCCCAGAGACCTGGGCAAAGACTGAATCAAGAAAAGGACTACAACACAAGCTCAACCAGTGTCAAGACCAGCTAAGGAAGGAAGATGTCAGAGCTGATTATTGGGAAGCCAATCATCAAGTGAAGAGGTCTGTCAGAGAGGACAAGAGACGCTTCACCCATGAACTGACAGAGGAAGCAGAGACAGCAGCTAGACAGGGAAACATGAAGCGACTATAAGAAATAACGTGAGTTCTGTCAGGCAGGAACATTAACCCAAACAAGCTAGTGAAAGACAAAGACGATAAGACCATAACAAACGACTCAGGACAAAGAGACTGCTGGATGGAACACTTTGAGGAGATCCTGAATTGAACTTGTCCATCATCTTTACCTGACATACCACCAGCAACTGAACAACTTCATGGCAACACCAGCCCTCCCACTAAGACAGAAAGCATCCAAGCTATCAAAACATGAAAAGTGGCAAAGCAGCAGGTCCGGATGGCATACCCCTAGAAGCAACAGCAACAATTTTACAGCCCCTTCTACACAAGATGTGGGAACAAGAGCTAGTACCAACAGACTAGAAACTAGGCCACCTGGTCAAGTTACCGAATAAAGAGACCTCGATCCCCAGTAAAGTCCTATCAAGGGCAATTCTAGAGAGATCGAAGAAGGCACTAGACAAGATACTAAGACCAGAACAAAGCAGGGTTTCACCAGGAGAGATCATGCACTGACCACATTGCCACCCTCCGTATCATCATTGAGCAGTCTATTGTGGCAGTCCCTCCTCTATATAGCATTTGTGGACTTTGAGAAGGCATTTGACAGTGTAGAGATGGACATCATCTGGAGGCTGATGATCCACTATGGCATTCCTACGCTCATAAACATTATTCAGAGGGTGTAGGAAGACTCATCCTGCAAAGTTATTCATAATGGCAAACTCACTGAACCTTTCGTAATTAAGACTGAAACTCCCGAGCATTATCCTTCCACAGTAAGACCCGCATCTTCAACACCAATGTGAAGGCAGTCCTACTGTGTGGTTCTGACACCTGGAGAGTGACAAACACCATCAACAACAAGCTCCAGACCTTTACCAACCGATGCCTACGCCATATTCTGGGAATAAGATGGCCTGAAAAGATCTCCAACAGCAGCCTGTGGAAAAGAACCAACCAGAATGCCACTAGCCAGGACATCACAAAGGGCAAATGGATAGGACACACCATGCGCAAACCAGCTGACACCATGGCCAGGAGGGCACTTGACTGGAACCCTAAGGGAAAGAGGAGAGTTGGGAGAGCAAACGTAGACTTTGGAAAAGAACATTAGAGAGCGAGGCAAAAGATTTAGGAACCATATGGACCCAACTGAGGGGGCTGCCCTAAACCTGGTCCGCTGGCGAGGTGTTGTTACGGCCCTATTCTCCTTGCGGTGTAACAAGGACTAAACTAATAACTTACAGTATGAAGAAGTTACAAAGTACTATAACTTTCCCTATAAAATACTGTTACACAGTACAATATACCTTTCAGTATGAAGTACTGTTACAGTACCTTTCAGTACAAAACAGAAAGTACATTACAGCTCTTGCTTTATTCGTGATGTTGCCATCAAGCAAGTAACATACATGCCCATAATCATTCAGTCACGCACTGTGGTAATGCTGTCATATCTATAGGGTAATGCTATTATTTGTGTAAGTTACAATAGAAAAATTTGACACTGACTGTTATGTCGGAATATTTCATTTGTTGCAGGGCATCCCAGGAGCCCCAGGTTTACCTGGCTTTGCTTCCGAGAAAGGGGAAGCGGTATGGGAAGAGCTTGTGGCGTCGCTCCAAGTACAAGTCTTCGGGTTTTTCTGCATGTTCTCTGGCACAGTTTATTCTCACATGTTCTCTGGCACAGTTTACTCTCACTGGTTCTCTGGCACAGTTTACTGTAACAGGCCGATTCTCAACCCCGTTCTTACGGACATATATTTCAAAGGCCATTCATGTAGCTGCAGCTCTGTAGTCACTTGTGTAGTGGTCTTCTGTAGTCACTTGTGTAGCGGCCTTCTGTACGCACTTAGATGACGCAGAGTAGTCTGCACCCTTTCTCCTTCCTCCTCACGCATCAAGCTGTGCTTTTGACTAGACTAGTAGAACTCTCTAGTAGTTATATCAACAAAGCACCTCTTGTTACATGAAGCACAGTATAATCATTGAAGAATGAATCTTCAGCCTGGTCTGGCAAAGTTTAGCTTTCAGGTGCCTCGTTGCATGTTTTTCCCGCTTGTGTTCATAGAAAACTTCACTTAACAGCCAAATATGCTACCAGCAAACATACCTCAAAATATATAATAACAGCTTTTCTATAATTGTTTTTGTGAATAGGCATAGTGACAGATATACAATAAATACAATGACAACAATAAATGGGAAATAGATAAAGCAGGGGGAAACAAGATCCGCTTGTGTGTACTGTGTGGATATTTTATCTTTTAGAAATCTGTTCTTGACAAGCTGCTCAGCATCTGATGTTTTCATTTTGCGCTGTTTTCCTACACCACCTTTTCTGTCTCCCTTTATTTTTTGAAAAGACAAGCATTTTGAGAATATTCTTTCCTTTGTTTCTCAGTTCACAATATAAGCTTTTTGTCTTTGTGCTTCATTTATCTGTCCAGTCTATTGTGTTATAGATGACACTTGTTAAACCACCACAAGTTCCTTCATCTGTACCCATCAGCTGTGACTGCAGTTGTTCATCCAATAGTGCAACGGTTTCCCATGATATAGCCTTAGATACTGTCTCACCATGCTAACCCCACCCTGACCTGTTATTATACATGGCACAAGTAGTGTCATGACCTTTCTGTCATAAACCGTGGCATAAGGAGTGTCTAGGCCCTTTCTATTAATATAAATGGCATAAGGAGTGTCTAGGCCCTTTCTATTAATATAAATGGCATAAGGAGTGTCTAGGACCTTTCTGTTATCATACATGGCACAAGTAGTGTCATGACCTTTCTGTCATAAACCATGGCATAAGGAGTGTCTAGGACCTTTCTGTTATTATACATGGCACAACAAATTTCTAGGATCATATAAACACATTGTGTCAGATTCTCCTCCATTTCTTTTCGTTTTGTTACTGTCATTACTGATTCAGTGATAGATGAAAGTGCACGAAGGTAACCCTGAAGACGGTAATACTATGTAAATGATGACATGGCTTAGCTTCTTGAGTGATGTACAAGTTACCTTTGTTTGCTGACTCCTTCAGCATCTGGGAAAACTGATAGTCTACTAAAATGCTGATGAAATTCTACGTTTCACATTGGAATGTTTGCAATCTCTTACAGCAGCTTAGGATTATAGCAGGTTTTTTCATGGCATTCAGCCAAACACACTGTTCCTCACTTTTCAGCTGTTATGAAAAGCTGCAACAATAGTTTTTTATATGCTGTGTTGTTGAGAATCAAGTTTTGATTAACAAGGTAATTGCAGAAAAATCCGAAGGAAAGTACTTGATTATTACTTGTCCTAATTATTTTTATGGGGGAGGGACTACTGCTGACTTTATTCTGCAAAGATCTTATTCTTGGCAAATACTTTATGGCACTTTTTAAAAAAATCATAAAAGTTATCAGTACTGTTATGGTGACATCATACAAAGAATTTTCTTTTTACTAATCTGTTGCTCTTAACAGCACAAAATTTTCAACTAAACTAAGCCACTATATCAGGCATGTAATTAAATGATCTTACTGCTAGAGTGGCTGAGTGTTAACAAGTCACCTAAAATAATGTAGCCTTATAGCCTAGTGTATTTAGCATCAGGTCTTACAATTACCTTTCTAAGGGTTTTTTTTAATGTTGTCATTCGCTTGTTTCCAGGTAAAGTAGGCTCTCTTACTGTCTATAAACATATCACATGATGGTGTCACATGATGGTGTCCTCAATTTTATGACTTACATGATAGGCTGCGATAATTGGTGTGCATAAGAGATGTCACATTTAATATTTATTTCTTTTAATACTCTAGTAGCTCGTGTCCTCCTCAGGGAACACTATACAACTAGGCGAGAACAGTACCTACTAGTCATAGACACAGTAACACTAGTCAGTGTCTGTACCTTCTGGTCATGGACATTATTGCACTAGTCAGGGACTGCACCAGCTGGTAATGGATACTATCACACTATTTAGAGACTGTACCGACTGATCATGGATACTATCACACTATTTAGAGACTGTATCTACTGGTCATGGATACTATCACACTATTTAGAGACTGTATCTACTGGTCATGGATACTATCACACTATTTAGAGACTGTATCTACTGGTCATGGATACTATCACACTATTTAGAGACTGTATCTACTGGTAATTGATACTATCCCACTATTTGGAGACTGTACCAACTGATCATGGATACTATCACACTATTTAGAGACTGTACCAACTGATCATGGATACTATCACACTATTTAGAGACTGTATCTACTGGTCATGGATACTATCACACTATTTAGAGACTGTATCTACTGGTCATGGATACTATCACACTATTTAGAGACTGTATCTACTGGTAATTGATACTATCCCACTATTTGGAGACTGTACCAACTGATCATGGATACTATCACACTATTTAGAGACTGTACCAACTGATCATGGATACTATCACACTATTTAGAGACTGTATCTACTGGTAATTGATACTATCCCACTATTTGGAGACTGTACCAACTGATCATGGATACTATCACACTATTTAGAGACTGTATCTACTGGTCATGGATACTATCACACTATTTAGAGACTGTATCTACTGGTAATTGATACTATCACACTATTTAGAGACTGTACCAACTGATCATGATACTATCACACTATTTAGAGACTGTACCAACTGATCATGATACTATCACACTATTTAGAGACTGTATCTACTGGTAATTGATACTATCACACTATTTAGAGACTGTACCAACTGATCATGATACTATCACACTATTTAGAGACTGTACCAACTGATCATGATACTATCACACTATTTAGAGACTGTATGTATCTACTGGTAATTGATACTATCACACTATTTAGAGACTGTATGTATCTACTGGTAATTGATACTATCACACTATTTAGAGACTGTACCAACTGATCATGGATACTATCACACTATTTAGAGACTGTATGTATCTACTGGTAATTGATACTATCACACTATTTAGAGACTGTACCAACTGATCATGGATACTATCACACTATTTAGAGACTGTACCAACTGATCATGATATTATCACACTATTTAGAGACTGTACCAACTGATCATGATATTATCACACTATTTAGAGACTGTATCTACTGGTCGTGGACACCATTGCACTACTGAATGACACTATCACAATAGTAAGTGACAGTACCTGCTGGACATGGACTCTGTCACACTATATACGGTATATAATCAGTCAGGGATTGTACCGACTGGTCATAGACAGTGTACAATGTCAGGACGAGAGTAGCCAGCTAATCTTACTGCTTACAGTAGCGTCCTCTTCCTGGAAATATCCTGCTGGTCAGGAATAGTATCCTGAAGAAACAGGCTCTGTATGGGATCATAGTCCTCTAGTGGCCATGGTGCCTGCTCGTCGACTAGCATAACTAGTATATCGAAGTGTACTACAGTTTGTGGCGTTGTCCGTTGTTGTTTCCCCAAGTCCAGCCCATCTGACCTCCGCCAGTCCCACAATGTCCCTCCGGTACCTTTGAGCTCGTGAGTTGTTGCAATTGACCGCACTGGTGTAGCATGTATACGTTCCACATAGCAACGGATGTTCCTCCTCTCAACTCGATTTCTGCTTTTCCTCAAGTAGCACACTGCCCGCTGACCCCATGGTGGAGCCTGCCGATAGAGAGGGCAGTCGTTGTTGATCCGGGCCTCGACAGTCCGACATGCTGTCTCTCTGGTGACGACATTCTGTCTCTCTGGTGACGGTATGCTGTCTCTCTGGTGACGGCATGTTGTCTCTCTGGTGACGGCATGTTGTCTCTCTGGTGACGACATGCTGTCTCTCTGGTGACGGCATGTTGTCTCTCTGGTGACGACATGCTGTCTCTCTGGTGACGACATGCTGTCTCCCTGGTGACGACATGCTGTCTCTCTGGTGACGTATGTCCATGGTCCTAACATTCAACATTATACACTGGGTAGAACCCAACTCTTCTCCAAGTGAACCACAGCCGGCAGTCGGCCTGGTCACGAACATGTAGGGGCTGAGCCCTGGCCGGTACTCTCCTCCTGGAAAGTTTTCACCCGCTGATGCCGTGTTAGCATCAAGATTTCCTGTGTAGGTTTGCTTCCTTAGCCTTTATCTTTCCCGAGATTTTCCCCAAGGTAGTGGGGACATTTACCCTTGTCTAGGATTGTTGTGTGAAAATGATGTCGACCCCTTCCCTTTCGGGTTGATGGGGAAGGTCACACAAACCGCATCGCAACCACCGCAGGAGAGATGCCAGCAGAACAGGCTGGCTTCACACCACGTGGCAGCAGAGTTGAGCAGATCTTCAACTGTCGCATTCTTATAGAAACGCATTTTTAGCAAAGCAGGACCTCTACCACAACTTCAATGACTACAAAAAAACAAAAAAACATTTGACAGAGTCTGGCACGAGGGACTATGGCATGTGATGCGAAAATTGAGCATTGAAGGCCTCGTTCAAACCACGAGAGCGCTGTACAGCAGGTCAACGGGTACAGCAATGCTGAACAACCAAATAGTAGATTAGTTTAGAAAGCCAGTCGGCGTATGTCAAGCATGAACCATATCACCGGTGTTGTTTAATATCTTCTCGGACGACATCATGCTCGAATCTCTCCACGACCATCACATACTCCATCTCAGTTGATGGAAGACCGATCTGCAACCTACGCTTGGCAGACGACAGACCTGTTAGCAGACACTGACACAGACACTGACACAGGCACTGACACTGACACTGACAGACACTGACACAGGCACTGACAGACACTGACACTGACACAGGCACTGACACAGACTGACACAAACCTGTTAGCAGGCACTGACACAGACACTGACACAGGCACTGACACAGACACTGACACAGACACTGACACAGGCACTGACAGACACTGACACAGGCACTGACACAGACACTGACACAGACTGACACAAACCTGTTAGCAGGCACTGACACAGACACTGACACAGGCACTGACACAGGCACTGACACTGACACTGACACTGACACTGACGCAGACCTGCAAGACCTCACCCACAGACTGACAGACAGTTCACATTCACATGGAATGGAGACCAGCACTGACAAGACCAAAGTTGTGTCAGTGGCAGTGACAAAGCACAGATCTCTGTCAACGGCGGACAGGCTCCAAGAGCTTCGAGTACTTGGGAGCCACCCTCTCCACGGACGGCAGCTCCACCCCAGATACCCACATCAGGATGGCGACAGCAACAGCGGCAATGGCTAGACTAGGGACTAGGTCCATTAATGCCCCCAACCACAGGTCAAGGGACGACTGACTGTTTTGACACATCTACACAACTCTCATCATGTCACCTAGTATGCATAGCCTCATCATGACACACGACACTTTGTTATGATGCAGATACACAATACTCATCATGACAGCTGTGATAAAACCTGTTATGACACAAGCCTCATTATGACACCTGCTATGATAATTGGCATAGCGACACATGACGTCTTATGACAACTCTCACCATGACATTTTATGACACATCATGACACCTATTTATGACAACTACACAACTTATTGTTACCCCTGTTATCACAACTCTCACCATGACACTTTATGACAAATCTTATCACAGGTGACACCTTGTTATGACAGAACTACACAACTGCCACGATGACAAGTAGCCTAACCCCTTGCTATGACGTAGACAGGGTTAAAGCCGTGGTTAGCAGCGTGTTAGGTCGTCAGCACTGCACTGAACTGTTATCCATGGTGTTCTGTCAACACCACGGTGTTGCTGTCGGATGGAAGGCAGCAGAGACGCTTAGTGACAAAAACTAAATGTTGTAATGACTATACCAATAGCAGCAACACATGGCAGAGGTAAGAAAGTTTATGGAATGTCCGAGTCGCTGAGTAGCTTTAGCAGTGCGTTTGGGTTAGTGTACCAGCATGCACCTTGTAGACCTCCTCGTCCCTCCCTTCTGTCCTGCATTCACCTTATCCATGTTAGTAACCGTAGAGGATGAAGCAGGTATAGTGACCACAGCTCATGCAAGTCTATTGCTTTGTTTCCATTCCCTAGATTGCACACTGCACGGTTGAGCTCTGCTGTTTGCATGCTAAACTTTGCACATTCCCTTTGACACAAAAAGCACAGTCCTGCGCACTTCACGTGAAACTAAAACACAAATCGACTTGCATACTAGACGTGCGCGCACACACACACACACAGAAGTCGACTTGCATACTAGACAGACGCGCGCGCACATACACGTCGACTTGCGCACTTGACACACGCGCACACAGAAGTAGACTCGCGCTCGTTACAAACACAAAGCAGGTCAACTGGTGCACTAGGAAAGCAGACACACGAATCGACTTCGTAGAAAGTTTTGGCCTAAATTGTTTAATGTGTGTGAATATCTGTAGTGTGACGAGATGTGTTAATGTGTGAATGTCTGTAGTGTGACGAGATGTGTTAATGTGTGAATGTCTGTAGTGTGACGAGATGTGTTAATGTGTGAATGTCTGTAGTGTGACGAGATGTGTTAATGTGTGTGAATGTCTGTAGTGTGACGAGATGTGTTAATGTCTGTAGTGTGACGAGATGTGTTAATGTGTGAATGTCTGTAGTGTGACGAGATGTGTTAATGTGTGAATGTCTGTAGTGTGACGAGATGTGTTAATGTGTGAATGTCTGTAGTGTGACGAGATGTGTTAATGTGTGTGATGTCTGTAGTGTGACGAGATGTGTTAATGTGTGAATGTCTGTAGTGTGACGAGATGTGTTAATGTGTGAAATGTCTGTAGTGTGACGAGATGTGTTAATGTGTGAATATCTGTAGTGTGACGAGATGTGTTAATGTGTGAATGTCTGTAGTGTGACGAGATGTGTTAATGTGTGTGAAATGTCTGTAGTGTGACGAGATGTGTTAATGTGTGAATGTCTGTAGTGTGACGAGATGTGTTAATGTGTGAATGTCTGTAGTGTGACGAGATGTGTTAATGTGTGAATGTCTGTAGTGTGACGAGATGTGTTAATGTGTGTGAAATGTCTGTAGTGTGACGAGATGTGTTAATGTGTGAATGTCTGTAGTGTGAAGAGAGAGATGTTAATGTGTGAATATCTGTAGTGTGACGAGATGTGTTAATGTGTGAATGTCTGTAGTGTGACGAGATGTGTTAATGTGTGTGAAATGTCTGTAGTGTGACGAGATGTGTTAATGTGTGTGAAATGTCTGTAGTGTGACGAGATGTGTTAATGTGTGAATGTCTGTAGTGTGACGAGATGTGTTAATGTGTGAATGTCTGTAGTGTGACGAGATATGTTAATGTGTGGGTGAAATGTCTAGAATCACGAGAGATGTGCTCAAGGATAGCCATTCATCTAACCGTGGTGTAGTGGAGCACAGTGATTCATTCGTACTTTCCCCAACAGCCGTAACGTGACTTATTCATTCTCATGAACTTACCTCCCACACAAAAGAGTAAACTTGCCGATAACTTACCTCCCACACAAAAGAGTAAACTTGCCGATAACTTACCTCCCACACAAAACAGTAAACTTGCCGATAACTTACCTCCCACACAAAATAGTAAACTTGCCGATAACTTACCTCCCACACAAAACAGTAAACTTGCCGATAACTTACCTCCCACACAAAACAGTAAACTTGCCGATAACTTACCTCCCACACAAAACAGTAAACTTGCCGATAACTTACCTCCCACACAAAATAGTAAACTTGCCGATAACTTACCTCCCACACAAAACAGTAAACTTGCCGATAACTTACCTCCCACACAAAATAGTAAACTTGCCGATAACTTACCTCCCACACAAAACAGTAAACTTGCCGATAACTTACCTCCCACACAAAACAGTAAACTTGCCGATAACTTACCTCCCACACAAAACAGTAAACTTGCCGATTACTTACCTCCCACACAAAACAGTAAACTTGCCGATAACTAACCTCCCACACAGAAGAGTAAACTTGCCGATTACTAACCCTGACTTGTCAACAAAGCTGGCTGTTACATGGACATGTGTGTGTACAGGGTGCCCCGGGATTACCAGGTCCTCGTGGAGATCCAGGGTCCAGGGGAGACAAGGTAGGATTAGCAACCTATAGCTGCCCAATATATGTATTATAATATATATAATTCTATGTATAGTATGTATATGTATTATATATCCTCTGCGTGCCAGTATGTGTGCGTGCGTGTGGAGAAAGATTGAACCTATAATCCTGTTGTTTGATTCACTGAATGCATTAAAAAATGTACCAATCTCATTTTAACATGTAGGTAAAATCCCCGTATCTTGACAACGGACCAGAGTTTGGAGAATAAGTATAAATCATTTGTATAGACAGCATATTTTAGTAAACTAGAAATATTTGAAGATAATCTGACGTTCGTGTTAGTCCTTACCTTGCCTCCAAACAAACTGTTGGAACCGCAATCTGAACCATAGAGGTCAAGGGTTAACGACTCCACTGAACAAAGTGTGTGAACTCTGCAAGTCTGAACTACAGACCTACAGTCTAACCTAGCAACTGTAGGGTAACGAGTGTAAGTGGTTTACTGTGTTTAGGTCACGGGATGTGGACAACGGAGTTCAGCCCTCTGTATCTGTCGTTACCTTCCATGGTGCCATGATGATTTAGTGGGTAGCCATGGTTACTGTACAGCACCTAGCGGAGGATATTTTCCAGCCACAGGCCCGAGCCTCAGACGAGTGCTCCACGCTGACAAATGCACTGACTTGCTGGTTTTTGAAGACGATAAAAACTGTGAATGTGAAGTATACTTACTGTAACATCTGTAACTCTGGACAATGAAACGGTAACTCTGGACTACTCTTCATTCTTTCAGGGTGCACAGGGGCCTCCTGGAATACCTGGCAATGAGGGGCCTCGAGGACTGCAAGTGAGCTCCACATTTTTTTTCAACGGAAATTATTGTATCTAACAAAACAAAAGAATCCCCTTGTTACTGAGTTTGTTTACTTGAATGTAACTGTTTATTACTTGTATCTATCAACAAAGCGAGTAACTTGTTAGTGAGTTTGTTTACTTGAATGTAACTGTTTATTACTTGTATCTATCAACAAAGCGAGTAACTTGTTAGTGAGTTTGTTTACTTGAATGTAACTGTTTATTACTTGTATCTATCAACAAAGCGAGTAACTTGTTAGTGAGTTTGTTTACTTGAATGTAACTGTTTATTACTTGTATCTATCAACAAAGCGAGTAACTTGTTAGTGAGTTTGTTTACTTGAATGTAACTGTTTATTACTTGTATCTATCAACAAAGCCAGTAACTTGTTAGTGAATTTGTTTACGCCATTGTAAGTAGCACTTAATTCTTTGTCTTTTAATTACTAGGATATTGTCATTGTATTGTTCTCAAGTTCTCTTGTAGAGACTGTTTTCAGCAGTGTTGTATCTCTTTTTGCAATCCTGTCCTGTGGGGTTGTTCCCTACCCTTTCTGTCCTGTACATTGGTTAGGGTTAAGCTGCGGGGCAGGGTTAGGGTTAGGGTTAAGCTGCGGGGCAGGGTTAGGGTTAGGGTTAGGGTTAGGGTTAAGCTGCGGGGCAGGATTTATAGGTTTTCATCGTCTACACGTGTGTTTTCATGTCGGCCTTTATCTCTGTGCTTTTGTTTGTTTTTTTGTATCTATCTATCTCGTGTCCGTTGGTATTAGCATCAATCTGCCTCCTGTTTCTAGATTGACATGTGTGGGTTAGTGATACGAATTTAATATCATCTATTGCCAGTGAAATGTGTCCGGCATAGTACAATGTACTGCTGTTTCGCTGGTTTTGTGTTTAACACGATGGCGAACCGGTTGAGACCGTCCTTTACATCATCTTGCGTGTTTGTTTTGTAAAGAAATGGTTTCTACCATTGCACTTCAGCATAATTTAGAACGACCCTGCATTTGACCTTTTTTAAAGCAACTTTTATTTGCGTGTACTAGGTATCGTTTGTTCGCATCTTTATTGGTGTATATATATATTATTTGTTTCTCTCTGTATCTGCTATAGCTGTCTTCGTGACTGTCTTAGTTTCCCCTGTTTTATGTCCTTTCATCGGCTCATCTGTCTGTCTTGATCTCTGCATTCTTTTCAGTAAGTTCCGTTCTTAGTATTGGGTCCCTATTGGCATATTTGGTTGTGTTTCTGTCTTTACTTGTGTGTATCTGTGTTCTCACTGTGTGTTTGTCTTGTGTATCGTATCCTTGTCTTATTACTTTGTGTCATGTTATTCATTGGTTTTGTGTGTCTGTCACAAGGGCAACCCTGGACTACCTGGGAGCATGGGAGTGCCGGGAGAGTCGGTGAGTGAATCTTAGTCTTTACTACTCTAGTCAGGTCTTCCCTTAACTGCTTTAGTTTTTCTTTAACTGGTCTAATCTAGTCTTTTCTTATCTACTCTAATCTCCTCTTATCTGCTGTCATCTAACCCTTTTTCTGTAACTTTCATCTAGTTGTCTTTATTCTATTTCTGTTTAGTTTGGTGCAAAGAAAGGGCTTCACGGACGTTGCCATCTTAAACATTTACAATTTTTAGGACTGTTTGTTTGTTTTAGATATTATTTAAAACCTTCCAAAAATTGTTCTTTTGTAGCTTTTAACATTGACAGCTGAGTGACATCTTGCAGGTAAGAGCAGCTTGTGAACTGTCTCACCTATTTACCTGTTTCTTCTCAATCTCCCTCTTTTGTCACAGGGACCGCCGGGTGACAGAGGGGATCCAGGCTCTCCAGGTCCGGAAGGACCAGCAGTATGTTGCTTGCGCCATCTTGTTTTGACTTTTTTCCCTCCCTGTCGTTCTTACTTCAGCTATTCTCCCTCCTTTCGTTGAGTTTCATTCTTTGCTTTCCCTGCTATTCTCTTTTCACCTGCTATACTCCCTCACTCCTTCCTTTTATCTCTAACTCCGTTAGTCTCTTCTCTTCCATTGTCTTTCCTATTGCTTCCCTGATATTCCCTCCCATTCGATTGTTTCATATTTCTTCCCTGATATTATCTCTCCTTCCACTGTGTTATCTATTCCCTTTCTGCTATTGTCTCTTCTTCATGATACTCTCCATCTCTCCTGGTTATTTTCTCTCCTTTCACTGCGTTCTCTATTCCTTTCTTGCTGTTCTCCCTCCTCTTCTGCCCATTCCTTTCCTGCTATTGTATCCTCCATACTACTCTTCTCTCTCACACCTAATCAATCAATCAACTGCCTTAATCAATCAACTGCCTTAATTTTGCAGTGATTGGTCCTTTTTGTATCATAAAATGCGTTGGATGAGTATTTTACCACTCTGTTTCCACCTTGATTTTGTATTGAGTTTTTCATTCAGTGTGTATCACTAGCTTTGTTTGTCATTGTTTCTATGTGTATCACTAGCTTTATTTCTCACTCTGTTTATTACTAGCTTTATTTCTCCTTCTGTATGTTTCACTAACTTCAATTCTGTTGCACTTCTTATTCACCACTACCTTTCTCGTGCATTTTGTGTGTATCGCCAGCTATGTTTCTCCTTAATCTGTGTGTATATTTCGCTTTTCTTCCTTGACTTGAACTTCAGGGGCAGCCAGGGGCAGCTGGAAATCCTGGTATTCCTGGACTTAATGGTGTCAAGGTAGGTTTTTGAAATATACAGTGGCCGAATCTTGCTCCATAACCAATTAAAAACCGCTGTATTACAAAACTGCATAATGAAATCTTCCATTTATTAGAGAATTGAATAAAGATATATTTATAGAATCGTTACAAAACAGAGCATCATTAGCACTGATTACACTACAGAAGTGCATCCAGATGCCTGATTTAGCAGTAATTATGTCTATCAAGACACCTCAGTCTTTTAGCAATGGTAACATTGTCAGTACGCCTGAATTATTAGCAATAATGTCTATCTAGTCATTTAGCATTAATATGTCTGTCAATATGTCTTTTAACAGTAATCTGTTTGGGAATAGTCATTTAGCAGCAATGGCTGTGTATGGTGTTTGAGTGAGAGGCTGAGACATAAGAGGAAGAAGAGAGAGCGAGATGGAGAAGGAAGAATGAAAGGAGACCAATGCTGAAGTGGCCATTAGAGAAAAGAACACAGACACATGCTGTTGCCCCTTTTGAAGCCCAGCTGGATCCGGCGTACTAATATACAAAGAACACAGAGAAAACAATAAAAATACCTGGACAGAAAAGCACAGTCCTTAAAATCTAATAATCTTTGAACTTAAATCGCAATACTGCTAATCAAGTAATTACATGGAGACAGAAACTTACAGAACGATTCCAAACAAAGCCTCAAGAGGTTCATGTGAATAAATAACACTCGTTTAATACCTCAAGAACATGAAGTCTAGTCAGAACTTCACACCAGAGCACCCAGGTACACTATCAGGCTTCCCATCTCTGCCAAGGGCACAAGACACAGCAAAAGTTCATCTACATTTGTCGGCCCTTATCTTCACAGTTTCTGATATTGATAGAGCATCCTGTGAATGACACCCTGACATCAACACACATCAAACCCACGCACTCCCACGCAAATCGTTTGCCGCCCTTTCATCTTTTGTTTCTCTTTCCCTTCCCATCCAAATGATTCTTTTTTGAATAGCACATTTGTGACAGGGGAGAAACATAAGTTTGTCACCGAAACAACAATTTAGGGTTAGGGTTAGCCCTGACTACCGACAGTACTTTTATTATCATGACCAGGAGCCAAACATGATCTTTTCATTGACACAATAACTCTGCCCCGTGAGTGTCAGATGGTCAATATGCTCATGATCATCCTTTCCATAACAACAGAGATGAAAGTAATACTTTTAACTGCTGATGCTCCTCCCTCTCTCTCTCTCTGTCTCTCACACACACATACATACACACATCTCGTTCGCCCTTCGGAGGCCGATGATGACCATGACATATTAATGATTAAAGGATTAGATGTTGGTGGTGATAAGCACACATCTATATATATACACACACACACTAACCTCGTGAGACTGGCATACCTGGTATCTTGTTTCAACTATGGCTACTTAGCAACTTGAAGTAAACGCGTGGAAGGCAGCCCTCGTGCGTTTATAACACTTTCAAACACTCCGGTAGATTATTCTAGAATATTGACACTAGTCCTGTTCACGATAGTATAACCACTGCACCAGTTCCTTATAGCATAAACTGCCAGCTTATTATATTCCACCCCTAGTTTATTATGGTTTTAACAGGAGCCCAATTCATTATAGTATAGCCCCAGTTTATTGTGGTATCAACACTCCACGAGTCATTTCTAGATTAACACCAGGATTGCCAGGATTGCCAGGATTGCCAGGATTGCCAGTCTCTGCAGTCGTCTACATTGTAGTGAGGATGGAAGAAATAGGTTGGGAGTTAAGGGAGGAGACAACAAAGGAGAGAGAAAAGGGGAAGAAGAGTTAACCCTAAGTGACAAGAGAGACAAAAGGTAGGAGGAATAGGATTAACCTTGACAAAAGAAGTTGGGTGAGTAGGGTTAATCCTAAGTGACAAGAGAGTGAAATGAAGGAAACAAAAGAGAGTTGCTACGCAAAGCCAACACCTCCAAACCCACAACCCGAACTGAGCCTGAAATGTTACACTTGCATCCGATGCTCGTTTCTCCTCCAGCATCTGTCTGTCTCACTCTGTCTGCGTCTTGTGGGATGTGTGACTTGCAGTCGCATGTCGGGCTGTGCCAAGCCTCCAGCAGGCGGCACTGTCTACAGCTGAGGAGAAGAGAAAGGCTCTGGCAATGCCGCTGGCTGGAGTGAGGTGCGTGGCGGAGAGGAGCGCAAGATGGCAGCCGTTTGGTTTGGGACGCCAGCACTGACGAACCCCAGGAGCTAAGGATCCCCCCTTCCCTACCACCTCCTCCGTCCCCGGCCCGTGATTTCTTGTCGACTTTGCGGCCTTGGCCAAAGCCAAGTCTCGTAGAAACGCGTCGCCGCCGATTCATGACCTAACCCTAACCCTAACTCTGACCCTGACCCTTTTGTTGTGCAGCCACTTCCGGCTTGGTTCTTTCCTTTTCCTACCCCCCCCCCCCCCACACACCTTACCTTCAATTCCCCTTCCCCCCTCCGAAGCTCGTGTTGTGTTCCACTTCACAGTTGGCTTGCTCCGCCCGCCACGCATGGCTTCATTGCCTGCATGTGGATACACACCAAAGAGCCGACAGCAGAAAGCGCCATAGACGTGGTTAGAGGCACGATGAGGATAGCTGTTGCGGTTGTTGTCGGCGGCATGTGAGGATGAGCGGATCATGAGAGTGGCAAGTCTGTCTGCGTGGATGCTGCTGCGTGCGCTGTTGCTGTACGTGCTGGGCGTGGCTGACGATGCTGTTCAGGCGACTGTACGTTACTATTATTATCAGGGCGATCCGGGCGAGCGCGGACCGGAGGGGCCCCGAGGACAGCCCGGCATGGACGGCCGACCGGTGAGTACACCCCACATGCTTTTTGGTTTTGCCGGAGGCAGGCCTCTAGCTGAGCAACTTCCTTGCTTAAGTGTCGTGTGCACTGTCCTGTTCCGTGATCGTGGAGCATCTGTGCCCCGTGTTCCATATGTGTTACGTGTTGTGGGCATTGTGACCCCCAGTGGATGTGTCATCTGCCATGTATGTGTCAGGTGCCATGTTTGTGCTGTTTGTAAAGATTTACCGTGTTTGTGTCACGTCTGTCACGTATAACTGTGCGTATCATAATACTTCACATGGGACAGACGCTTTCACAGTCTTTGACATGTCACCACTGTCTTGTGGTCATCTGCTATCATTGCTTTCTACTGATTCTCACAGTAGTTGCTTCAAGTCTTTTGGGTCTTCATGATTCGAGTTTTTTCAAAAGTCATTTTCTTTGTTTTTTTTTCCATTGCTCTTTGTTTTCTCTTTCTACAGGTGTTTCTTACATTTCTGTTTCGCTATTTCTTGATGTTAGAATAAACCACTTACTTGTGATATCTGTATATATATATCTATACGTGTGATATTTGATAGCTATGTCTACACATCAGGACACGTACAAATGAAATACACATCCGTGCACACGACAAAATTTAGAGTTTATGTAGAGATCAAGTGACAAATGGAAAATCTACATGACAACACCAACACAATAAATATATATATATATCTGCTTGAGAACATGATGATATGAAATATATCAAACGCCAGTAAAGACAATCATTATACAGGGAGACCGAATGACTACTGTCTACTATGTAGTAAGTACAACCATACTATTTTCGCTCTCTTTCTCCTTCCATCTGTGTGTGGGTGTGGGTGTGGATGTGTACATGTGTAAGTGTTTGCATGTTTGTGAGGATGAAGTGTGTGTGTGTTTTCCTTCCCTCATTTCTTCCTGTGTATCCAGTACTTTACTGGCGAGGGCGAACATTGGTCGAAGTTATGCTGATTTCTTTGCTAGAAAACTTTGTCGACCTTTGCAGTGCCAAACAATTCTCTTTAGAGACATAATGGCGATACCTATTTCAGATAATTGAAAAACGTTTTGCGACAAACAGAACCTGTGCATCCACACAGACTACTTGCTCCGCGAGCACAAACAATGGGATTCCTCCTGAGGATGGTGTCCGCTGCAAGACAGGGTTTGTCTCGCGACTTGCCATTTGTAGGCAGCTAATACAGCAAACTTTCTCCTCTCGCCAGTCTGATCAGTATCTGGTCGTTAGTGAAGCAAACTTTCTGATCAGTATCTGGTCGTTAGTGAAGCAAACTTTCTGATCAGTATCTGGTCGTTAGTGAAGTAAACTCTCTGATCAGTATCTGGTCGTTAGTGAAGCAAACTTTCTGATCAGTATCTGGTCGTTAGTGAAGCAAACTTTCTGATCAGTATCTGGTCGTTAGTGAAGCAAACTCTTTGATCAGTATCTGGTCGTTAGTGAAGCAAACTCTTTGATCAGTATCTGGTCGTTAGTGAAGCAAACTTTCTGATCAGTATCTGGTCGTTAGTAAAGCAAACTCTCTGATCAGTATCTGGTCGTTAGTGAAGCAAACTCTCTGATCAGTATCTGGTCGTTAGTGAAGCAAACTTTCTGATCAGTATCTGGTCGTTAGTGAAGCAAACTTTCTGATCAGTATCTGGTCGTTAGTGAAGCAAACTCTCTGATCAGTATCTGGTCGTTAGTGAAGCAAACTCTCTGATCAGTATCTGGTCGTTAGTGAAGCAAACTTTCTGATCAGTATCTGGTCGTTAGTGAAGCAAACTTATCAGTATCGGTCGTTAGTGAAGCAAACTCTTTGATCAGTATTGGTCGTTAGTGAAGCAAACTCTTGATCAGTATCTGGTCGTTAGTGAAGCAAACTCTCTGATCAGTATCTGGTCGTTAGTGAAGCAAACTTTCTGATCAGTATCTGGTCGTTAGTGAAGCAAACTTTTCTGATCAGTATCTGGTCGTTAGTGAAGCAAACTCTTCTGATCAGTATCTGGTCGTTAGTGAAGCAAACTTCTGATCAGTATCTGGTCGTTAGTGAAGCAAACTTTCTGATCAGTATCTGGTCGTTAGTAAGCAAATCTTCTGATCAGTAACTCTTTGATCAGTATCTGGTCGTTAGTGAAGCAAACTCTCTGATCAGTATCTGGTCGTTAGTAAAGCAAACTCTTTGATCAGTATCTGGTCGTTAGTGAAGCAAACTCTTTGATCAGTATCTGGTCGTTAGTAAAGCAAACTCTTTGATAAGTATCTGGTCGTTAGTAAAGCAAACTCTTTGATCAGTATCTGGTCGTTAGTAAAGCAAACTCTCTGATCAGTATCTGGTCGTTAGTAAAGCAAACTCTCTGATCAGTATCTGGTCGTTAGTGAAGTAAACTTTCTGATCAGTATCTGGTCGTTAGTAAAGCAAACTCTCTGATCAGTATCTGGTCGTTAGTAAAGCAAACTCTTTGATCAGTATCTGGTCGTTAGTGAAGCAAACTCTTTGATCAGTATCTGGTCGTTAGTAAAGCAAACTCTTTGATCAGTATCTGGTCGTTAGTAAAGCAAACTTTCTGATCAGTATCTGGTCGTTAGTGAAGCAAACTTTCTGATCAGTATCTGGTCGTTAGTGAAGCAAACTCTCTTATAAGTATCTGGTCGTTAGTAAAGCAAACTCTTTGATCAGTATCGGTGTAGTGACTGCTATGATTATCACTGCTGTATATATGTAGCGATGGTCAATATTATTAAGGCTGTCATAGCTACAAGGATATGGCTGAAGGGAGGGCTTGAACCCAGAAACACGCCTGTTCGGTATCTACCTTAGTCTTTTGGCACAGAAAACTCTTCCCCCACCCCATCCCACCCACCTCTCAGGTACAAAGCTGTAGGAAATGCGTGAGTCCACAGATGACTGGGAGGTCGATGAGATAGTCATCATCCTCCGATAATCTAGTTCCGAGTTAAGCACGATCTTTTTCACCTCCCTCTTAGCGACCGAAAGGTTAGGAGACTATCCTTACCTTTATTTCTTTTGTAACAGCCGGCATGGATATCGACATATTATCGAAATTATTGTTCATTCAATAAAGTATTGGCAACTTTTTCTTTTAGTATGTCTGGCAGCCTTGACTTCCTATCACATTCACTTCTCTTTCTGTACCTCCATCTCTTCCTCTCTCTCTCTCTCAAGAACACACACATAATCTGGCTACCCTGGTATCCTTATCAGAATCACCTCTCTTTCTCTACCACCTCTCGGTCTTTCATACACTCACATACACTCACTTTTGCGCGTGCGGCAAAATGTGGTAAATCTCGTCAAATCTCGTCTGATCAGCGCCCCCAGAGCCGTCAATGCGAATTTTTTTTATTATTATTATTATCATTCTTGCATCTTTCACTCACAAGTCAAGTTTGCTGACTCTAAGGTCAACTCCCTGACCTACACGTCAGGTCAAGGGTCAGGCTTTCTGTGAACCGCAGTGATTGAAGGAAGACTAGCTGCTGGAGTTTCAGTGTGGTCTCACTTTGAATGTTGATGGGCTGATAAAACTTTCGGCTATCATTCACACTGATATCACCCTACCCACTACATTGGGCCACAGAACTAACATACAAGTTGTCAGTAGTGTTTGCCTGGCATCATTCATCCCTCTTGGATTGTTTGCACTCCTCACCTCCGAGGCCTTGATGGCTGCTACTTGTATGGGAGATGAGACCATTCAAAGTTGTCCACATTGACTTCAGGGATCATAGCAGGAGAGCTTAGACAGGGTGAGTTTAGTTCCCACTCGATTGCTTAGTTCCTACTGCAAGAATTTACACAAGTGCTAGAATGTAGAGAAGTATCAGTCTATTTCAGTTCTCTGCTCACCCCGTCTCTCTATCACTCTCTTGTTTTCACTTAAATATCGCTGATACCATCTTGTGATGGATCGTACATAATGAAGGACTGTGACGAACGATGCTATGATGACAATAGACTAGGTATGTATACACTGTGTACATACATATGTCATGAATGACTATAAACTGTGACTACTTTAAATCTTTAACTTCTTTGACAGACTTAAGATAATGTGACAAACTGTATGCCATAAATAAAATGTTGTGACTGACTACAGATACTGTGACTGACTGTATGTCATGAACAAACTATGCCGACTGACTGTAGGTATTGCGCCTACATGATATGACGGTTTTACATACTGTGAACGGCAATAGATACTTTCCTCTTTACCCATGGACATGTGAACACCCGACCTCTCTACCTTACTTTTGTATCTGTTAGCCCTCTAACATTTCCTAAGTTTCATCTGATTTATGAACAGCTTGGCCTGATTATACTCCTTATCTGATTGCTGCCTGGCTTGAAATGACCATCTTACCTGTAGTGTCTTCTGTAACCAACCTGGTGTATCTGGCCTGACTTGTCTCACACACTTTGCATGGCCTGTGAACAACCTAACCTGATTTATACCCTGATCGCTGATCAGCTTGAAACGCTATGAGCCCTGAAGTCAATGTGGACAACTTTGCCAGTACATAAACACCTGACACACAGAAAGCCCAGTACATAAACACCTGACACACAGAAAGCCCGTACATAAACACCTGACACACAGAAAGCCCAGTACATAAATACCTGACACACAGAAAGCCCGTACATAAACACCTGACACACAGAAAGCCCGTACATAAACACCTGACACATAGAAAGCCCAGTACATAAACACCTGACACACAGAAAGCCCGTACATAAACACCTGACACACAGAAAGCCCAGTACATAAATACCTGACACACAGAAAGCCCGTACATAAACACCTGACACACAGAAAAGCCCGTACATAAACACTGACACACAGAAAGCCCAGTACATAAATACCTGACACACAGAAAGCCCGTACATAAACACCTGACACACAGAAAGCCCGTACATAAACATCTGACACACAGAAAGCCCGTACATAAACACCTGAACACAGAAAGCCAGTACATAAACACCTGACACACAGAAAGCCCAGTACATAAACACCTGACACACAGAAAGCCCAGTACATAAACACCTGACACACAGAAAGCCCAGTACATAAACACCTGACACACAGAAAGCCCAGTACATAAATACCTGACACACAGAAAGCCCGTACATAAACACCTGACACACAGAAAGCCCGTACATAAACATCTGACACACAGAAAGCCCGTACATAAACACCTGACACACAGAAAGCCCAGTACATAAACACCTGACACACAGAAAGCCCAGTACATAAACACCTGACACACAGAAAGCCCAGTACATAAACACCTGACACACAGAAAGCCCAGTACATAAACACCTGACACACAGAAAGCCCAGTACATAAACACCTGACACACAGAAAGCCCAGTGCTATGGCGCTATCATAAGCATCTGTCTGCAGAACGCACGGTCTGTTTTCTTCTCTAAACTTTATTCAGTTCTTCTGTCACAGGAGAAAGTAAACCAGACAATCGTTGAGGCTGCTTCATCCGTCAGGCTGTTCCCACCACTCATTTCTGACCGCCGGCACTGAGCGAGAAGCCATCGTTTAACTTCTGCCCCCCCCCCCCAACCTCTCCCACCTTCCCCCTTCATCAGCCTCCGGCCCACTACGTCAGCCCTGCTGTCAGTCTCAGACATTCTTGGCCAGAAATAATCCATAGACTTGCCTGGGTGAATGGTGTGCCAAGTAGGGCAGACAGAGCTTCAGTCTCAACAATACCCATCCCACAGCTGCTGCATTCTGCACGTCACCACACACCCTCGCTCCTCCCGGCCATGCTTCAGTACACACCATATCTCGCACTCTGTGCTTCTGGAGATGGTGTAAGCTCAGTCATCATACTTATATTTTACAGAGCCATAACGTGTATGCTTAATACTATGTTTTATGGGAGAAGAGAGGTTTTACACTTGTTAACTTCAGACATATTCGTTCTACAGCTTTCTTTGCCCTCTGCTCTGAGGGACACGTGTTTTCAGTCTGCGGTTCAAGGAATAGAGCATGCGTTTTTATATCTACGGTTGAAGGATGTGAACATAAGTGAACATATGTTTTTACACTCTTTGGTTCATAGAGCTCACTCGGTACTTCAAGGGGCGCGTGGCGTTCAAGGTCAGTCATCACCTGCGCCCGCGCGCTGCACCTCTTGGCGCCGTGTGCTGCAGCCCTCACTTGTAGAGAGGTTGTCAGCCAGTTTGTCAGCCAGTTTGTCAGCCAGACAAGTCAGAGCGCTACTACGAGGGGTCATGATGAAAATAGGCATTAATCTGTGATATGTTGTTATTTACATGCACAACGAACACACACATGGCTTCCCTTCCAGAACGACATCGCCCTGTCTGTGCCTCGTCAGCTGACGATGGTGAGCAGCTGAAGGCCGTCACATGAAAGCTAATGAAACACTAATCGGGCCAAGTCATGCCTCTAGCTCATTAAGTGCTTGCAAGTCTGCCACGTGACTGGGCTGCACGCAGAAGGTGGCAACGTGGCAGGAGCTGATGTGGCGTCATGTGGTGTCACGTGACCGCGCTGCAGGCCAGGCGCATTGCCGTCTGAAGAATGGATTTCTTGCCTGACAGTCGGCGTGTGACTCCTTCTCAAGTTCGTAAAGCCGCACAGTGGCTGACTCCATCAGCAAGCAAGCATCCAGCTTCTGCAATGGGCGTGACGGCATAGCTCACAGTTATCCCCCTTTGTGGATGTTCAACTGGACAGGCATGTCACGTTCACGTCACACACACTCGTGACAAAAGGCCATTCTTTCAACAAATGACAAAGATTGCCTTGGACTGTCAAGATCATACATTTTTGATTGTGAATTCTTTTCTTTCCTCTGTTTTTCTCTGGACCAAGGACTTTGACAACGAGCAGGACTTTCCACCATTAACACTCAGCACCAGACTATGTCAAGCACTCGACTGACCGGATGGGCCACGAACACCGACAGGGGCGTACCACAAATAACATGACGATTACAAAAGAAGGCTGCATCAACCTTCCCTGATGAAGTTCAGAAGACATACACCTCCCCATTGTGAAGTCACAGAGTTTGCTAACTAAATTTTTAACACGTCAGGAATCAAAACGTTAAATTTTCAAATATGAAAACTGTCGTGAAAACTGTTGTTAACTCAGACTACTTTTCTTACAATTCACAAATAAAAGTGCTGTATTCATCATGACCATACAATATATATATATATTAAGATATCTCTCACACTAACTCTTTGTCATGAACTTCCACTTAGTTCAATCGGAAAGGCCGGGGTTATCTCTCGAACGTCCTCCTCAGTGGACTCAGTGGCGAAACCAACGAGGCTCGCGCGATGAAAGTTCAGGTTGTGAAAGCAATGTCTGTCCACACTGACAATACAACTCTCACGTTAAGGGGCTCGCACACGAGCATCACAGAAGCAGATACATGCCCCCGATGCTAGTGTTGCTGCTGGTGTGCGGCATGCCGTCCCGTGTGCGACGTCGTTGTCGCTGGTGGCGTCGTTGTTGTCGCTGATGGCGTCGTTGTTGTCGCTGGTGGCGTCGTTGTTGTCGTTGGTGGCGTCGTTGTCGTCGCTGGTGGCGTCGTTGTTGTCGTTGGTGGCGTCGTTGTTGTCGCTGGTGGCGTCGTTGTTGTCGTTGGTGGCGTCGTTGTTGTCGTTGGTGGCGTCGTTGTTGTCGTTGGTGGCGTCGTTGTTGTCGCTGGTGGCGTCGTTGTTGTCGTTGGTGGCGTCGTTGTTGTCGCTGGTGGCGTCGTCTCCAGCTGCAGGCTCAGCAGTAGAGGACTTGCCGCTGGAAGCAGCGCAGCTTCTACTTCTCCTGCTGTACAGGGGCGCAACTCGGCAAGAAACTGTCAAGATCGGCGAGTTATCCCCAACACGATACGATGCAAAGATTTTATTGTCTTCATTAATTGTTAAACGAATGAACGCTTTTAATGAGGGTGTTTATTTTGCTAACTCAGTCAAGCCACATCCATCTTCACAGTGTGTTGATGAGTTTTAGCCGTTAGACTGTCCAGTAGTTCAATAGGTCGATCGACAGTCACCTACTTTTCTTCAATGTCAGCTCGATCCTTGGCAGAGACGGACATCGACAACTCTAAAACAAAATATATATATATATATCTTGGCGAACCATTTGCTTTCTGTACAGTTGTTGCTATTTAATAATCGCTGATCGTTATACCTTTGCTTTATATAGTCTGATGAGATATTTTTGAGAACATTACAATGTTTTCTGTGGCTTGCGAACCTTTACAAAGACATGCATGTAAATTGAAAGAGAAGACAAGTATGTCACCGTGTATTAGATCATGAAAACATAAAATAACATAAAACAATTAGACATAGTGCGAACAAAATACAGTAAGTAGTTTTTGCAAACCTTTAATATTTGAAAAATTGCATGTTATCATTTTTAAAACAGTTTACCGATAACTGACAGAAGCGTTGTGCACAAGAACCCATGTAATTAAATGAAATGTCATAAAACATCCACATCATTTCACTGGTCAAATGTAACTTATGACAATTGCTAATTTCATTCTTGGTTGAAATGTTATGTACTGCATGCTACACTTTCATGTTCAATTCTAGGTATTGCATTTAATTATAAACCATGGTAGCACTATTATTATAGAGAGTGAAAGCAATTTCTACAATGGACCAGGGCTTCTGCTTACGCAAAAAATTGCGTACAGTACGCATTAAAAGTTCGGAGGACCCCTTCAATTTTCTTCAATGGGGTCCCCTTCAAATTTGGGCAAAGAACAAGGACCCCTTAAAAATCTGAAGAAGGGGTCCCTGGGACCCCAAAGAATTTAGCCTAACAAGTTTATTACAGATTAAAGGCAAGGTATATTTACTTGTATAGGCCAGTAAGTAAAATCCTGCAGCACAACACACAGAACTGCAAATACGAAATAATGCATCAAACTGAACAAACATAAATCATAGAAAATTTTCCCGCAGGCCAGCTCTTCATTACAATTCCCTGACACAGATCATTGTCTCCTGTGGGTGGGTGGAAACTAAATATGTGCATTTACATATTTAATAATAACAATCATAATCTCAATATTAAAGTTTCCTGCTTGTTAGTGAGCTCAGTGCATTTGAACAGAAGACCAACACAACACGTACAAAAGCACAGGTTGAAAATTACAGAAAGAAGTCATGGGGGGTGGGCAGGAGAAGAAGGAAAAGGTGGCCACTTGTTATTGTAGTTACTGTTGAATGTGAAGTGAAATATAAAGTACTTGTGCTATCATTGCTTAGTGATTTGAAGGCAGGATCCATCATGTCTTTCTTGCTAACCCCTGATATCATAGTGTGGCAAATGTTGAAGCTGCCAAATCACACCCAGCAGGGCGCCTCGCACTCCGGTCAGGTGTGGTGGTGATGCTGGGTGTGAGAGTAATATTCAGCTTTTCCTGGACAACAATACTCCAAACAGATTTGCAATACTCAGCACCAGAAAGTGCACACGGCAATACGATACCCCTCACAGTCACACGCATTGCACTGCCACACGTCCACCCGTGAAGCAGCTGGTAGGAGCACAGTTCACATCGACATCAAAACTGTAGAGACTGGTAGTACTCATGGCTCTCGTCAGTAGAAATCTTAGCAGCAACATGTTAGAGTGATGTGCGGATGGTAGCTGACATCTTCACGGTGCCAGAATAAGGTGTTACATGGACTATGGATGTGAGCATTTGGCACCATATCTAGAGATGTGCGTGTTCCTGACATTTTATACGCTGTTTCTATGTGGAACATTGTTCTTGTCTCATGTCTCAGTTGTTGTTTCTGGTTGTTATCTGTATACTGCGCACGTCTGGGATATAGTTTCTCCTGACTCTGTATGCTACCTTCTTGTGTAAGGTCTGTTCTTGGCTGTTGGTCTGCGTGCTTTCTGCAAATAGACTGATTGTAGAAGATACCGAGCCAGCAGTTTTCATTCTCAGCAGGTAGGGTAATTCTTCAACGAGCTTTCGGGAGGGAGTATAAGGTTGGGGAAAACTTTGCTCATTATTTATTGTGATGAACCTGCGCTTTCCGTTTTTTTCTCCCTCAGTTGGACCCCTCTGTGTGTGTCTATTGTTGGAAGATTGCCACTAAATACTGGGCTAACACGTCTGCCAAGCCA
This sequence comes from Pomacea canaliculata, assembly GCF_003073045.1. Lineage (NCBI taxonomy): Eukaryota > Metazoa > Mollusca > Gastropoda > Architaenioglossa > Ampullariidae > Pomacea > Pomacea canaliculata. The sequence continues at coordinate 25,552,416 of NC_037599.1, read as the reverse complement.
GAAACCAGTCGCTTCTAACTGGCGGCGCTTTACAGCTGAAGTGTGCTCTAGGTTTAGTGAGCCACTTTCTGACTGCGATAGTGCAGGCTTGTGAGCAGGGCACCGAAAACTGTTTCTTGTTGCTTTCATTCAAAAAGTTAAATTTACCAACAAAAAATTTGAAAGGCATCAAAACGATCTGAAATTTCCTTAGAAAATCGTTGTTGGCAGTATTCAGAGTAGAGAGTGTTAGAAGGCGGTATTTTAACCCAAAGGACTAGTAGGGATTAGAAAAACTTCAGAAGTGTTAGTGGGGAATAGCGGAACTTCAGAAGTGTTAGTGGGGATTAGCAAAACTTCAGAAGTGTTAGTGGGGAATAGCGGAACTTCAAAAGTATCAGTATTAGTGGGGTGGGGAGGCGCTAGTAGCCAGTGGCGAAGACCACATTTTGGTTAACAACACTTTGTAGACCAAAGTGTTATTGGTCAATAATTTGGAAGTGAAATGGTTAATGGTAGTGCCGTTAGTACATAAATGCTAGCGGGCAGCGGACAAGTGCAGAACTTGAAGGCTAAAGTATTAATGGGAGGTGGTCGTAAAGTATATGGCGTCAACCCATCCAAAGTAATGGTTTGAATGTAGCCAGATCAACCCTAGAGTAGTACTTTGAATATGGCCCAGTCAACGCTACTATTTTTGTAATGGTCATGTTAACCTAGAGTAAAAGTTTGAATATGATCAAGCCAACCGTAGAGTAATAGTGTCAATATGACCATATTAACCCTAGAGTAATAGTTTGAATATGACCATGTTAACCTAGAGTAATAGTTTCAATATGACCACGTTAACGTAGAGTAACAGATTGAATATGACAACGTTAACCTAGAGTAATAGTTTGAATATGACCATGTTGACCTAGACTAAAAGTTTCAATATGACCATGTTAACCTAGAGTAATAGTTTGAATATGATCAAGCCAACTGTAGAGTAATAGTTTGAATATGACCAAGCCAACTGTAGAGTAATAGTTTGAATATGACCAAGCCAACTGTAGAGTAATAGTTTGAATATGACCAAGCCAACTGTAGAGTAACTGTGTCAATATGACCATGTTGACCTAGAGTAAAAGTTTGAATATGACCAAGCCAACTGTAGAGTAACTGTGTCAATATGACCATGTTGACCTAGAGTAAAAGTTTGAATATGACCAAGCCAACTGTAGAGTAATAGTGTCAATATGACCATGTTGACCTAGAGTAATAGTTTGAATATGACCATGTTGACCTAGAGTAATAGTTTCAATATGACAACGTTAACCTAGAGTAATAGTTTCAATATGACCATGTTGACCTAGAGTAATAGTTTGAATATGACCAAGCCAACCGTAGAGTACTAGTGTCAATATGACCATATTAACCCTAGAGTAACAGTTTGAATATGACCAAACCAACTGTAGAGTAATAGTTTCAATATGACCGTGTTGACCTAGAGTAACAGTTTAAATATGACCAAGCTAACTGTAGAGTAATTGTGTCAATATGACCATATTAACCCTAGAGTAACAGTTTGAATATAACCAAGCTAACTGTAGAGTAATTGTGTCAATATGACCATATTAACCCTAGAGTAACAGTTTGAATATAACCAAGCTAACTGTAGAGTACTAGTGTCAATATGACCATATTAACCCTAGAGTAACAGTTTAAATATGACCAAGCTAACTGTAGAGTAATTGTGTCAATATGGCCGTGTTGACCCTAGAGTAGAGGTGGGGCAAGTCAGTCAGAAGATCTGTAGTGAAGGCCACACATCTACTGTAGTGAGTTGTGTCAGGTCGTGTACAATGATGTCATGTGTCTGACGTCTTGTATGCGTCATTTGTCTCACGTCACTTGAAACAGAAAAAAGACGTCATATAAAAGAAAAGTAGTTGGTCTCAATATGGCCGAGTGAGAGAACAACGGTCTTCGTCCGCCATCTTCTTTATAAAGAGGAAAGGTCGGATGTGACTGGTCTTGGGAAGCTGAAGGAAGATGGACACAACCACACTGGCATGAAGGGTGGACTTACAGTCTAATGATGTCCACTTGAGATAAAGTTCACTGGTAGACCACCTTAGGCGGGCGGAGAACCGGTGCTGCTGACGCGGGTTTACTTCTGCTGCAGTCCATCATAGTAACCCTTCCACTGGTACATAAACATCGCCTCGACTCCAGCTTAGAGCTGAACTGAACTGAGCTGATGTGGGGGCGGTAACAGCAAGATTTCGGACGGTCTGGTAGAGGAATTCAAATATTTCAGTTTAGTAGCAGAGGCTTTCAGAAGGACCTCAGTTTTCTCGTCATTCATTTTCAGTTTGTTAGAAATCCAGACTTTCACAGTCTGCTGTGTGGTGTATGGTGGTTCGGACCTGCTGGAGCTAGGAAGGGAGGCCAGACGCTAGGAATTGTGCATCATAGGCATACATAGGATAATGAGGCACTGCAGGCCAAAGTGGTGGATGGTGGAACCCAGTGCTTGCATGTACACAGGGAGTAAAAGAGCCCCCAAAACATAGCCTTGAGGCACCTGGTACTGAGGAGTATGCGGTGTGATGCCTGTAACAACACAGACTGGGTGCGATCAGTCAGGTAGGACCAAAACAGTTCAAAACAATGCCCCTGAGACCGAAGTAACATAACTCAGGGGAGCCGAATGTCATGGTCGAGTAGCAAATGCAGCCGACTCATCCAGCATTGACAGTAAGGAGATGTAATCCATGTCGCAAGCAGGTAAGTCCGTCTCTGTCAAATTATCTTAAACATGGGCTGACTAAAATAGTTCAAATAAATTGTCGCTAGAGAAATGTACAAGCACAACCTTTTCATGTAATTTGGACAGATTCAAAACTAGGGAACAGATTTCGAGGCTAGTAGGGTCGAGGCTGGAGTAATATTGTCCACATTCAGCGCGTGTCCCTAAACGTGACAAAGTGGACAATATCGTGACAAATGAGACAAAAATCTCTAAAATCGGACCAAAAAATGTTTTTAATTGGACCAAAAGTGGCAAAAGTGGGACAATAAAGTCCGACCACACTGTAACGTTTTACGAAAGAATGTGTAGAATGTGTTTGTGAGCGCGTGTAAACATCTGCATGTAAACCACGCTCGCCGCACTCTTTCACCTTTTTGAGCAAAACGGTCCGGCCAACGATTAACACATTTAATGTTTATGAAATTAATTAACGATGAGATGTGGATGAAACAAAATAAAAGAACACTACTCCCTCACCGTCAACCCCCTGCTACGGTTATCAGACGGGCTGGCGAGATGACCGACTGGACCAGCAGGTTATATCCGACGAATTATTTCACGAAGTTCGTGAGATTAGAAGCCACATTAAAGCCACATTAAAGCCACATTAAAGCCACATTAAAGCCACATTAAAGCCACACCACTTGTCTCGGCGAAGCTGATATATTCCAGTGGAATTAATTGCTACACCACTACTTGGAATACAAATGATAATCTTCCACTGAAGGACGTTGGATATACGTTGAAGGCAGTTAAAACACACTGATCACTCTCCACGGAGCTCCGTACTCTCTCACTGCTTGGTCTCGACTGTCCCGAGAAGGTAGGTAGGTAGGTAGGTAGGTAGGTTGTTTAGATGGGAAAGTGCTTCCACCCGAGGGCGATTTCGCACTGTGTGGGAGAGGGAAAGGAGGTAGGGTAGAGATGGAAGAGGGTGAGGGAAATGAAGATGCCGACCACGTAGCCAGCAAGCTCAGGTTATATGAACCAAGTTAAATTGGCATAGGATGGTCCAGAGGTCTGCCAGGGTCGCAGAGGTGGTGCAGCGTCACAGAGTTGTTGCCATATGTCTACTACTTAGACTATCTAGTACACAAACGAATCATCCAATCACTCTGTCAAAACAATGGGCTGAGCCCCAGTTCCAAAAAAAAAAAAAAAAAAAAAAAAAAAAAAAAAAAAAACCAGGTAGGTAGCCTATTCCTGTACAAACATGTTACGAAACACTCACTCAAAGTGACCCTCATTACGCTTAGCCTAATCTATTTAAACCTGTTTAAAGAAATTTACCACACGGGTGGTGAGCCACCATTGACACCACCAATGACAGTACGGTGTGCCATATATCTTTAGGTGGGTTAAGACAGGAGACGAAGGTTAATGATAGCCCGTGATTATGTAAAACCTGACTTAGGACAGCTCTATCATCTTTAAGTTCATGACACTCTAAGAGCACATGGGAAGTGCTGAGCCTAACCCCACACGTGCATGTAAGAGGTTGTAATCTACAAGTGGTGAAATACTCCCCGCCAAGCCTCATTCTGGCTATCTTTGATTGACTGAATCGATTGGCACCAAAATATATCAGTGTATTACTGGGGCAATCAGCTAGCAACCTCCTATTACCTTTACCTAAAAGCTTGTACATCTCAATCCACCGTGATTGTATCGCTGGCTTTAAAGCCACTCTCCTCTCCTCAGGTGAAAGAGAGATGTTTAGGGTATTAATGTTTCGTGTAATGGATGGATTAACAGCTAATTTAGCCAATTTGTCCCGAGAAACGTTAGATCTCCTAAGTTAACTCGTTCTCTTCCGAGCTCTTGACCAATCAGGTCCTTCGCGACCAGGTAACTAGGACGACCTGTTCACAGTCTTTCTTGGAGACTGTGCCGACCAATCATGAGTCCAATGTTCAGGTATGGCTTCTCCCTCCATTGACTACCGTCGCCCTAGTTACGCTGTGCTAAGCTCATTTACGTCATTCCATACATGACGTAAGAGAATGAGTCACACAGAGCCGCGTCAGTGCTCGCGCGACTGCTCTTCCCTGACCACAAGGAGAATTAAAAATAAAAATGAATCTAACTAGATTCGCCTGAATCGCGAATCGTTACACACACTCTCTCACACACACGTATACATCCCCTGGAATTCTCGCTTTTGTTTGTACCGCCAATGCCATCCACTCCACGGTCACTGCAGCTGGGGATGGCTGAACAAACACTGTAGTCTCGTAAAGGTGACGTCACGAATCCTGTAATCCTTTACTGCTAGTGCTGGCTGAACAAACACTGTAGTCTAATGAGAGTGACGTCACGAATCCTGTAATCCTTTACTGCTAGTGCTGGCTGAACAAACACTGTAGTCTAATGAGAGTGACGTCACGAATCCTATAATCCTTTACCGCTGGTGCTGGCTGTGCAGACACTTCAGACTGATGGGGACGATGTTACGACTTCTATAATCCTGTCTGGTCCCGTCTTACTGTGCTCCCAGGTGTTTCCCAAAATCCTTTCGACTCAATGAATGCACTTCTACTCATGATTTTAATATTATACATCCAAGGGTGACAACCCATACCATTAAAACAGTCAGGAGTGATAGTCTGACAGGCATTCACATCGCAGTCCATAAGGTTCAGGGCGGCGAACTTCCCCCCGACTTGCACCTGAAAAAGATTGGCAACCTGTGAGTGTAACACCTTCTCTAAGTCGAAACGAATGTGGATTGGTCGTGCGACCTTAGTAGATATCTTTAAACGCAGGTTGGGGTCACTGTACAATGTACATGCCCTTTGTTTCGCCTGGTTGATGCTGGACTTTAAGCACCTCGGCAGGAAGATTAATTCGATCAGATTGCGGAGAGTGTCACGTGACGAGTCGTGTCTCAGGTTCATTGTGTGAACACAAGGTGTTGGCAAGGGTCCTTTGACTGTGCGAACTCTAGCAGCTGGAGGGCCCGTTGTATAATTCTTTGCATGAAACATCTAACACAGCGGGGGGTGCGCGACGTGCTTACAAGGGGGGGGGGCGCGAAGGTGGTCATTTTTTTAGTTTCTTATACCGGTATTAGTGAAGTTAGCTTACCTTGCTGGCTAAGAGGGGCGCGCGGACGTACCTTTGTTCGTCAGGGAAACTGTTTAGGTGATGATGGCCAAAAGTATCAATACCAAGAAAGGACGAGATCGTCAATCGATCATCAAATGACAAAATGTCATTATTGAAAACAAACGCTTTGTCTTTGCTTTCAGGGACCACAAGGTACAGCTGGACCTCCCGGCCCTGTGGGACAAATAGGGATTCCGGGTAAACCGGGCCCTTCGGTAAGTAAAGCATACATAGATAACCTTAACCACAGACAGTACAAAAAGCGTTTTGTGTTGTTCCTTTTTCTAAGTACAGTGTAGGGCCATTATGTCACAAAATGTTTGCATCCCAATGTTGTTGTCACTGTGGATTGTACGGACGTGGACACGACCTGTCAGACACTGGAGACAGGTGTGGACAGGTGTTTGACACTTCCAATGTCCGTGATTGACATGCTATCCACTACCGCGGATTAAATACGTCACTGGCGCCCCGCGGCTACACCTGACCCTGCCTTACGTCACCGCCATGACGTGAACGGCCTTTTATTGCTAGGTGATGTAAGCGTCGTGCGTCTCACGTGGTATGAGCCCCGAGGCTCTAGTCCATCTTCAGCCAGTTAGTTTGTCCATGCGTACGCCTTTCTTGTGAATAGAACAGACGTGTGAACCCACACTACAGCTCTTTCGTGACACTAAGCGACGTTTCTTTATTTGACTGGAAGACATGCAGAGACTTGTTGAAGTGAGTCACACTCACTGTTACAAATACTCCTGGCGAACAACAGAACTCTCAGCGTAGGGGAGTAATTGCTTTCCTAGTGGCAAGTGAGAAGACTTAGATGTTTGAGGCCTTATATCGTGAAGATTAAACATAGTTATGTACGCATATTTTGGAAATCATTATTTTAAAATGAACTTTCCCGATCATAAATAAAATGTGCTGCTGTCGTGTTGTCCTTTAACGTCTGGAGTTGATACTCTACAGGGACCACCAGGACCTCCGGGACCACCAGGCGAGAGAGGTGTAACTGTGAGTACTTGATGCGTATGTAGCGTGACGTATACTTGTAACGTGTGACGTATGCATATGTAACACGTGACGTATGAGTATGTAACATGGCATATACTATTAAAGTGTTACGTCTAGATATTTAACATGATTACGTAAATGTAGCGTGTAATGCATACATATGTTAAGTATTACGTGTGCGTGTAATATGTGATGTATATGTATGTAGTGTATGACGTATATGTGACTGATACTATATGATTTTTACCTGTATATGTCAGAGCTCTTCATACGGCATGTGACGTGTGTTACAACTCTGTCAGTGTTTTATAAGATCTTTACAAGATGTAATGTTAATTTGCATGAGCAATTAAGACACATGTATTGACACTATTTCTTGTGTATTTTATATGTGTGAACACTTCATTTTTATGTGAAATTGATGTCATTTCACGGTGCTGTAGCTTCATTGTGTTCAATCGTTCCCCTTCACTGAGAGAGTGGTGATGGTAATGACTACGATCTCTAAATGTCTTAGCACGTGTCTTTGATACCAACACCAAGTAATTTCACCTACATTCTCAACGTGTCTTTGATGCTGACACAGAATAATTTAAACTATAGACTCAAAGGGTCTTTTTTGACCCAGGCTAATTTGTACTACGGCCTCAGCATGTGTCTTATACTAGCACCACAGTACACTTGGCTAATATTATGCAACCTTCAGGATAAAATACCCTGAGGGTTAAAAACACCTTTACACAATACTATGCAGCCTACAACGTAAAATTAGTTTTGAAAATCACAACACATTTGGAAAAGCTTACTTAAGATATACCCGTTGAAAAAATAGAGTTTGCAAAATAGTTCTGGAAAGTCCTATAGCCTAGTAATCAGAGAGGAATAGTTTGAGGTCGTGCCTGACCTGAGTCCACTGTTGACTGCGCTGTTGAATGTTTATCTAACCTACAGCCCTCATCTGACTCAGTTTATGCGTATCTAACCCATAATAGACTTGGGGAGAGAAAGGCAGCGAGGAAGAGATCGACATGCCCTTCTAAAGGGTCAGCTGACTATAAATAGACTCTTGACGTCAGCCGACTATTAATAGACTCTTGACGTCAGCCGACTATTAATAGACTCTTGACGTCAGCCGACTATTAATAGACTCTTGACGTCAGCCGACTATTAATAGACTCTTGACGTCTACCTATTTTCACACTCATCGCTAGATGCTAATGGCTGCAATAGTATTATCATCGTCCCCACCACTATCATGACTACAACATTGTGACAAAGTGTGACTAAGAGAGACAGAGATTTAACTTCTCTTGTTTGTTTGTTTACAGAGCTATGTGACAGGCGCCGGAGGAGAGGTGGAAGTTGGACCAATGGGACCGCCGGTTAGAGGCATAGTCCTATGGACTTTGTCCGAGTACTTCCCAACACTCCGTTGTACTCTGTTTGCTTTCTTGTTTTGTCTCGTGTCGTTTCCTTGGATGTTCTTTTCTTTTTTCCTGTTTTTGTGTGATTTCCGACTGTCTAGACATCTGTGGGTGGCTCTTGTCAGCTATCTTAGCACTTTGTGTTACCTGTCTGTGTTGAACTGTTCTAAGATGGCTATTGCTGCTTGTCCAGATAGCGTTCTGAGTGTCATTATTTAGAGAAGTGTTGCTAGCCCCGAACTATGTAAGCAGAAGTGCCGCTAGGTGTCGCCGCGCTCGTTTGATGGGTGTCACTAACTGTGCTGTTCTAAAAGAAGCTATGCTGCTTTCTCTTTTCTAAGATGAATGCTTATCATTCGAGCGCTGGTCAGATATAAATGTAAAGTTCATATGCTGGTGACATAAATGTAAAGAACAAATAACATAATTAAGAACAGATGCAAACAAAATAAAGCATTAAATACAAAGTATTACAAAAACTAGAAAATATATATATATATAGCGTAAACGTATAATAATAATGAAAGATTTGTAGAGGTCATACTCATACTCGTAAGGAGCACGCTCATTCATGGGTGGATGTTGTATTACTATAAACACTATACAGACGGTCCTCGGGTTACGTCAGCCCCGAGTTAGGATGTTTGGTGTTTACCACACACCTGTCATTGACTGTCTAAAGCCTTGTTTACATCTGTCATTGACTGTCTAAAGCCTTGTTTACACCTGCCATTGAATGTGTAAAGCCTTGTTTACATCTGTCATTGACTGTATAAAGCCTTGTTTACCACACCTCTGCCATTGAATGTGTAAAGCCTTGTTTACATCTGTCATTGACTATCTAAAGCCTTGTTTACATCTGTCATTGACTGTCTAAAGCCTTGTTTACACCTGCCATTGACTGTATAAAGCCTTGTTTACATCTGTCATTGACTGTGTAAAGCCTTGTTTACCACACATCTGCCATTGACTGTCTAAAGCCTTGTTTACATCTGTCATTGACTGTGTAAAGCCTTGTTTACCACACACCTGTCATTGACTGTCTAAAGCCTTGTTTACCACACATCTGCCATTGACTGTTTAAAGCCTTGTTTACTACACGCCTGTCATTGTATAAAGCCTTGTTTACCACACATCTGCCATTGACTGTGTAAAGCCTTGTTTACTACACGCCTGTCATTGACTGTCTAAAGCCTTGTTTACACTTCAGCGCTTTTGTGTCGTAGACGTCGTAACGCCAACTTCGTGGATTTTTTTTATTACTGTTTATTATTCCTGTTTCATTTCATTATTAAACTATTTTTTATGCGGATTTTGATAATTACTGTGTTAGGATAGGATAAGTGCTCACAGTATGTTATTTACATACAGTATGTACGTATGTTCCGACTTACAGCCAAACTCGCTTTACGACGTGACGTAGGAAGGGAGGACGTCGTAAGTCGAGGACGGCCTGTAATCGTTTGTATTTATTGTTACTGCAACTATTTTTATTATTAAGTTGTCTGTGTCACAAAAATATATTTAGAGCGTAAAAAAACATGGAGAGGACATTCGTAGTATGTGACCACCGCAGCTCTTTGTTACTATGTTTGTATTTATTGTTGTTACATATTTTTATATTTAATATAGGGACAACCAGGACTGCAAGGAGCAACAGGGATGGTAAGATTATCAAAGAGTGGTAGTAAGGTTAAGGTTAGAATGTAAAGACTCCATCTCTGGTGGAACTTGAAGACGAAGCTCAAGATAACTTTAAAAATAGCATGTATCTCAGGCAACATGTATATTTAAAAGTTAAGGTGATATCAATGCGGTACCATAAATGTATTTCTGTTAAATTCTTCGGATACCAAAAACCTTGAAGCAACGCTTTTTTTTGTGTTTGAAATACTGAAACATTTCGTGTGAATAACAACTTTGCAAATTTCCTTTGATTACTTGAATTTCTTTAAAATTTCTGTTGTTGAAAGAACACCATGAAGAGACATGGATGCATGTGAATATGAATTGTTGTCTAAATAACGCTAACTGAAACTGTTGTCATGTGACCATTGTCTGGATACTAATTTAATACTACCTTGACTATACCCGCTCTAACACTCCTAGCCGGGTGCAACGATTAGCGCCTGTCACCAATACACTGAAGGTTGGCTGCCTGGGTTCAGCTCTCGGCATGCTGCTTTTTCTCTGTATGTGGCATCTGTTTATAGGGCAATGCCGCGATGTATCCTTAGTTGCTGGCTCGGGGTAAGATACCTTATCCCCTACCTTTTATAACACTACTAACAATATTAACGGCACTCTACACTTCATCATCTGTAATAATACACAAGGGCCTGAAGTCAGTTTATCACTAAGTTTTTCACCTGAGGAAATGTTTACAGCATGTGACACAGCGCAACCAGTAACCAACTGTATTCCTGACACACTTCATGGTCTGCTTGCTATGGACCTGCATGGCTGAGCATCAAGTGTCGCCCAAGATGCACTGACAGACAAAAGCACTTGCTTCAACAAATTAAGCAACAGAGTTTTGTTATCATTGGCCTGCAGGAACATAAACACGGCCCATGGGACACGGAACACAGACTGGGCCCATCGGAAAATGTTCTGTCGATGCTTGGCGATGACGACGAAGTCAATAGGAAGGCAGCAAGTGGACATAGTAAAGACTATTCGCCAAGCAAGCTGCTGGGTGTCAACAAGCAAGTCAGAAAAGTCGACTTCTCAAACTAAAGGAGAATGCTCAAGCGTTGCATGACTTACTGCCATCAATGAACTCACACTAGAACCACCTCTCAGAAAGCCCCTCACATGAAGAACTCCAGGAATTCGTCACTCAGCCCCTCATCAGTCAGATACCCTGTCCCTCTCAGAGTCCAACGCTGGTGTCAGGACAAGTGAGTGAGGCACCACAATCAGTCCATGGGATGGATGCAAGGGATGGTGACATTCGAGCTGTCATCAAGAGACTTTATGCCGACATGTCACACTCAGCAACATTTTCGTTTACTACGTGACTAGAAATGAAACCCAGTGCCTGTACTGTTTATAATTATTGTCTGACAGTGTAAATGTTATCACAAACTGATCTTTTCTTACTAAATATAGAACTTTTAACAAAAAAGGAAACAGTTTTAAAAACATGGGTTTTGCATGTTGTGGGGCAGAAAAAGGACATATTCTGCTCATTGCTCATTTCTTCGCTTTACATTTTAACTCGGCATAGGTGGTTGTACAAAACTAAATGTGCCCGGTGATCCGTTACAATTCATTGGATGACGATAAGCCCCACTGTGCATTCTTCCATCTTCACGCCCTCACCACCTCTTCGCTCATCTTCTGACACCAGGCTTCTGCGAGTCCCACTAGACAAAGATGTATGGGCTCATCCTATCTCCCCCACTAACCCTCTTTTCCTCTCAGACTTCTGTCTCCTACCAAGTCACATCAACTTAGAACAGACTACCGTCAGCCTTCGTCACTCTGATTCTCTCACACACTTTAAGTGTAAATTAAAAAAATTTCAGGATCCACTGCGACCCTGCCCTGACCCTGAGCTTTCATAGCGAGTATCTGTATTTCCTTAGTATATGTTGTAGAAATGATATGTGAATATGGGTGCATGGTTGTTGAGGATTTAGTCTGTGTATGATTTACGTAAAGCGCTGTCAGGATTTTTTTTTAGAAAATCATCATCAATCATCATCATCATCATCATCATCATCATCATCATCAATCATCAATCATCAATCATCATCATCATCATCATCATCATCAATCATCATCATCATCATCATCATCATTGTTATCCTTTGTCAGCCAGGTGAGCGAGGTGCTGCAGGGAAGAGAGGACCATCTGGACCTCCAGGAATGCCAGGAGTACCTGGATTACCTGGTCCACCAGGCCCTCAGGGGGACAGTGGACTACGAGGTCAACCTGGTATGCCTGGCATGCCAGGAATTCCTGTAAGTAGATACCTCATCCTGTGGAGGTTCTCCTATCCACATGTGAATTACATCATCCGTGATGAGTGTATGGATACTCCCAACTGCATGATACCTCTAATGCACACTGTTGTGTGAGCGTTCCCAGGGTTTACATTATTTTTAACTCCCCTTCAAAAGGGCGATGGCCCCTTGAATAAACAACTTGAAAGAAAAATGGAATCGTTAAGACTGCCTGTATCAGCTCCTCAATATGCCCTCGTCTTGGCCTTGTTGATGCTGGATTCGAGGCATGGGTGTTGTTTACTATTGTTTACAGCTCGTGGTAAGGAGGGGGGCGAGCGCATGTGCGTGGCTTGGCGTGTGGCGTTCTTTTACTGTGGGCGACTTGTACGAGCTTCACGATTTCAGCTTCATTAACATGGGGAAAACGCCATTTAAATCATTTTGTCATTACAGTTTGATTGTAGCGTTTTAGTTTATTACAAACAACATTTCAGTTTGAAGCAATGCGTAAAACATGATATTATTTTCTTTGGAAGTCTAAACATGAAGCGATGATCATAGTACGAGACTATTTGCGATCCTCCACGACGAAATGAGTCTTGAGTCGCGCGAAACAGTTGTTTGCTAGAAGTTCAGTTTTGTGCAGTTTGACTTTTCTTGAAAAATGGATTCCTTGGTTATTAAACTATAAATGGATTCGTTGGTTATTAAACTATCAGGAAAATACACTGCCATGTGAGAATAAAAGTTAGAAGAGGACTTTAAAGACGTTTTAGTCGAGGTACCTACTGCGATCCCTACCGATTTCAGACGAAATTCAAACGCTGTTTCGATACTGTTTCCCTGTTATAACCCCATCGTGTTATACCTTGCCAGAAAGCCCGGAATCTGTTTGTTTAACTTCTTTAAAGAACGATTCAATAATAACCTAAACAACGTGGTCGGCCATCTTGACGCTAAACTTTGAACCGCTTTTCTCAAATGGCCGCCACTGTACTTTCACGCTTCAAACGTTTTAACTCACTCAGTGTTAAGACCCGAAGAACAACTTTTGTACCAAAAGAAAGTTCAGAACCTGCATTTAAAAAAAAATGCAATTAGGCAAATCTCAAATTTCCGACTTAAGACTCATTTCTTCGTGGAGGGTCACATTTTGGCATTGATGACTCGATACTAAAATTCCTTTTCATAGCTGTATTAGAAATATTAATTTGAGTCTGTAACATTCACCTTTTACACCTCTTACTGTTTTTAAACAGGGACGCAGTATTTCAGAGCAAGAAGTCCGGGATCTGTGTTATATGGTTCTCAGAGGTAAGCATCCGTAACTCTGATTACATATTTCTCCACATCGCATGTAATTTGGGTTCATAGGTTCAAAACTTTTCATCACGACTGTGAGAATCAGGTTCGTAAATTTGTGTCTCAGCCCTCTCTCTGGATGTGATACTTTTTTATAGGGATTTTATAGTTTTCTTGGGGAACTCTGGTTTCCTGTAAACGGTATGTGTGTATGTATAAACAAACACAAAAAATGCAAAATTTATATAGCGCATACTCACACTCCTAAGGAGCAAGACAGACAGCATGTGAGGGGCAAACGAACAAACAAAAACATATGAACGACGGAAGGATAAACAACAATACTAATGACGAATAAAAAACAAATGCATTAACCATAAAGAGGATCTAAGGAACAAGGAATGAGAGTATCATGATTTTTCAAACGAAAGACGAGCAGGGTGTGCAAGTTGTTGTTAGGAGTAATGTTAGCGCACATTTAATGATTCAGTAGTGGGTATACTATAGGTGGTGGGTATGGAAGTGGACAGTTCTGTTGTTTCGCTGCACAATAACTAAAATCTTGTGACCGTATGTTGCTGTTCTGGAGACAGGAAAAGAAGATGGTCATCAGACAAAGAGCGTAGTTGCTTAGTTGGGATGTAAGGGAAGAGCAGTTCAGAGAAATAATCAAGCAGGTGCCAGCAAAGAAATTAACCACAGCACGGACAGTTTGTACTGGATGCCAGAACGGATGGGAAGCCAGTGTAGACAATGAAGGAGAGGGGTGGCGTGGTCACGTGTCCTAGCTCTAAGCACCAGACGTGCAGCAGAGTTCTGTACTTTCTGGAGTTTGTGAAGAAGGTATACAGGGCAGTCAGCAAGCAAGGAGTTGTAGTAATCAAGCCGAGAAAGAACACACACACACACAGGCAAGAGTGTTGGTGGCGAGCGTAGACAGAATGTGACAGATGGCGCTGATCTTACGGAACTCATAATAGGCAGAGTGACAGACAGCTGTAGCTTGTCTATCATAATAGACTGACAGACAGTTGTAACTTGTCTATCGCAACAGGCAGGCTGACGGACAGCTGTAACTAGCTTATCATAATAGACAGAGTGACAGACAGCTGTAACTTGTCTATTATAATAGACAGACTGACAGACAGCTGTAGCTTGTCTATCATAATAGACAGACTGACAGACAGCTGTAGCTTGTCTATCATAATAGACAGACTGACAGACAGCTGTAGCTTGTCTATCATAATAGACTGACAGACAGCTGTAGCTTGTCTATCATAATAGACAGACTGACAGACAGCTGCAGCTTGTCTATCATAATAGACTGACAGCTGTAGCTTGTCTATCATAATAGACAGACTGACAGACAGCTGCAGCTTGTCTATCATAATAGACTGACAGACAGCTGTAACTTGTCTATCGCAACAGGCAGGCTGACGGACAGCTGTAACTTGTTTAGCAAGAGTCATGTCTGCAGTGACAACGAATCCCAGGTTCCTGACGAATGACACGAAGGTGATGTTGGTGTCGCCCATCTTGGTGTGATTTGGGGGACAAACGAGTAGAGGTTGATTTCTTCTGGAGCATAGGAGGGCTTCCGTTTTATCATCGTCTGAATTTGTTTTTAAATTGAAGCTTTAGAAACTGGAATCTTACCTTATAGATGGAAAGTGGCTGCATTGGTCCCTACTCCATGAAAAGGTAATAATCAGATTTTAAAAGCTATAGACCAATAGTCTTTACCTCCCAGCTATGTCAAAATTTTCAAAATTATTAAAACCAACAAAAACTATTTCTGTGAAGCTAGCATATACTTCCCCTTCATTACCCCAAACCTAGCAGGGACAGGACAAAGGTTATAGGATTCATTAAAGAAAAAGGGACGACCACGATGAACAGATTTAATGTCTAAAAAAGCCCTTCTCATTTAAAAGCAAAGGAAAAGAAGAAGCAAGATAAACTAGCTACATTTGCAATGAAGCGAAACCATATTATTATGAACATCAACAGTTGTAGTTCTCCATCATAAGGAAAGTAGCCAGAAAATACCATTGGAAGATAAATACAAAAATTAAAACAAAAGAATCTAGTAAATAAATAAAAGAGCATCTTAGCCATGTTTGCTTTGTTACAATTCAAACAGATGTAACCAAGCAAATTAGCTGGAATGAGACAAAATGCACATATACTCTCTACATGGACCATCCTATGTGTAGCTGTGTTGTGGAGATACACAGCCCACCCACCCCTCTTCACATGGGCATTTAGTCTCCAAAACTGCATGAAAGAGAGCTCAAAAAGTTCTTGAACAAATATAAGCTTAAATATAAACCCTCTCAACCCTCTTTTCTATGAACTATACTTCTAATTATAGAACTAACAACAACTCACTGTGTTGCTTTGGAAGAATTCATTGTTTGGTGCGATGACAACTTTCTAGAACTTAATGTGAGTAAGACGAAGGAGATTGTCTTTGATTTCCGTCGGAATTCTCCACCGTGTCCCGTCTGTGTCATCCATGACAAGGAGGTGGAAATTGTTTCTGCTTTTAAATACCTGGGCACCATCTTCGACAGGCGACTTTGCTGGGATGTCAACACTCAATCTGTCGTGAAGAAGGCTCAACAACGCCTCTTCCTCCTACGGAAGCTGAGGTCTTTCTCTGTCTCCCCCCAATTTCTTCAGCTTTTTTTACAGATCACATATAGAGAGCGTGCTGTCCTTCTCGTTCATCTGTTTCTATAATAGTTTATCGGTGAAGGACAAGAGCAGCCTACATCGTGTGGTATCCATCTGCTCCAAAGTCGTTGGATCCACCCAGAGTTCTCTTCAGGATCTGTATAACAGGAGGACTCTTCTGAAAGTGTCTGCCATCCTTCGTGATGACAGGCATGCTCTGTCGGGTGAACTTGTCCAGCTCCCATCAGGTCGCCGATATAGTATGCCTGCATGCAGGACAAACCGACTGCGGCTGTCTTTTGTTGCTTCAGCCGTCAGACTTTTGAATGGATTATGAATGTGATGTGCATGCAATCATGTATGACTTTAATCGAGCTGGTATGATTGACTGCAACACGACTGCCTGTGGGTTTAATATATATAATCGAGCTGCAACTGAATTGCCCTCTAGGGATTAATAAAGTATTCTCTTATCTTATCTTATAATTACAGTCCACTTATCTCTCTTTTTTGTCCGTATCTCTTGATTAGTCTGTCCTGACTACATCAAATCGAAATCGAAATCAAATCAAACTTTATTCTCTGTATGAGGAAGTCCAAGACAGAAATACTTCTTTTGGTCACAAGCCCAACCACATATACAAACATAATATGAGCATATAAATATAAACACACAACATAATGGCCATACATACAATCCCATACAAGACATATAGCACACACGCACACCTACACCTATCACATACATCCCTTTGTTAATGACCTTTTAGCTAACTCTTCGTCATTACTGTTATTTCTGTCAGCTCGTCAGAGATAATTCTAAGAAAAGTACACAGTGTTCTGTCTGGGAAGATGTCAGAAATAGCGCTGACAGGTGTAGTGCTCTTCTTGAGAGTATGTCAGTTTAAAGCTTGCTTCCTGTATGGCCTCGTCATGTCCAAGCCATTGACATCACAGATGTTCAGGCTTTAAATGGCTACACTCTCAGTACATTTGCACCCACAGCGCATATTAAGTCTGAAAGACTCATGGTAGAGGTCGCTCTTGTCTTATCACCTTAATTGACTCCACTCATAATCCATAAAATTATAAAGCAGTCCCTGCAGCTGTTCTCATGGGGCCTTTCTCACAGGTCCTGCAGCTGTCCCCATGGGTACTTCCTCATAATACCTGGATGCAGGGTCAGCACTAGGGAAGGCTCATTCACCAGCACGTGCAGTTTTCCTGTATTTCAACAAATAGCAAAAAGATCAACACTCTGACCTCGACATGCACAACACCTTTCCTACACAATTTTCACTAAGGCTCAGTAAAAAAAATAAAATAAAATAAACAACCAGTTCGCAACACACATTGCCCTGATATGATATAACGTATTTTATATATTTGGATAAAATTAGATTCGTTATGAGTACTCTTATCCCGCCACAAAATTTACTGTGTTACTCAGGCAATGACAATCAGGCAATCAATCAATCCAGCTCCCTTTTAAGCATCCAAAATTCCAAAAGTCACACCTCACCATCTGCTATATTCGGGGTGCAATTGCAAAACGCCCTGTGTGCTCTTCTGTAGGCTGCCAGATGAGTAAGCATACATCTGTTTGTGTTGTGATCAGGCATGCTGTGTCTGTAGTGTAAATAAAACGTATTTTCTGACCCAGCATTAAGAGGAATTTAGTGCTGTGTCGCTGTTGGCTACTCCTAACCTAAAACAGGGTACAAAGATTGAATAAATAACAAATATAATTCTTCGATGCTAATTTATACTTTTATAAAATGTAAGCAAACGTACGCCTACCTCAACATCAGGTTGCATGGGTCTGTGGAGGCTATACAAATGACTGCCAGCTTCATCTCCAGTACCAGGCTCCAAGTCTAATGAAGACAAACGACAGCAACAACAAACTGCAAATGAAAACAAATTCATTGCGCGATCTAACACCATCTTGCATAGAGCATGCAGTGGTCAGAGGCAAAGAAGTAATGTCTAAGGAGTGTGCAAACTGTAATAAAATTGAACATTTCTATTAAAATGTGATCTGCTCCTGTCGTTAAGGTGTTTATTTGATAAAATTAAAGACCTACTTGGTGTTTATTGTGCCCTTAACCTTGTGGTATGTCAAGCAGATTATTACAGTGTAGATAGCAAGAAAATTTACTTCTCATAAGAGGCAATTATATCTTACTATGACATCATAACTGATTGCTAAGTATTTATAATTTATCACTGATTTATAATGTGCAGATCATATGGAGGATCTAGTGGCTAACCTTCAAGGGCCACCAGGTCCAGCAGGAAGAGGCAAGCCTGGTAGAGCAGGTCCGCCTGGACAGATAGGATTACCTGGTAAGATGTTGTCCACTGCCCTATCATAGTATCTTACCTTGTGAAAAGGGCAATATTCTAGTAATAATAACGCTAATGAAGTAAGATTGTAAGCTTGCTGTAAGTAAGATCACAAATTGCATACGACCAAAACTTATTTAAGCCTTAGAGGATTCTTACAGAACTTCATCAATTTTATCTTAGTTATGGGTTATAATTATATTTCTTGCATAATATTTATATTTCTTATATAATATTTATATTTCTTGTATAATATTTATATTTCTTGCATAGTATTTATCTTGCACACTGTTCCTTGATGAGACTGTGTAGACTGCTGGTCAGTGTACTTGACACAGTCAACCACTTATGTTATCACTTACCACTTAGAATTATCTTAGAATTATCTCTGACGAGCTGGCAGAAATAACAGTAATGACGAAGAGTTAGCTAAAAGGTCATTAACAAAGGGATGTATATGATAGGTGTAGGTGTGCATGAAGTGCTATATTTCACACTATCCCTACTGTGTGACTTTTACTTTATGTCAGACTACCCCTACAGTGTGTGACTCACTATATTCACCCTCATTCCTGCAGTGTGTGACTTTTACAATATGTCACACTATCCTTGCTGTGTGTGACTTTTACTATCTTTCACAATTTAACTGCAGTCTGCAGTATTTACTATAATTTTCCCTATTTACCCCATATTTTACCCTATTCATACAGTGGGGAATGATATTGCACACTATTCTTGTAGTGGAAAGCAAAACTGGGTATCTGAGATCAGGTTACTTCTTTTTAGATATGGTTTTGGACATGTTTGGCTAAATCAAGGAGTGGAATCAGTAAGCAATTTTAGAAAATGTTTTAAACAAAGATTGATTGATTGTCACTGGCAAGAATGGGATTTTATAATCAATAGTAGTGAAAGGTATAGTTTCTATAAGTCATTTAAATCTGTGACTCACAGAGAGATGTATTTGAGTTTAGATGTTAATAGTTTCATCAGAAATGCATTAGTGAGAATTCGATTTGGTATTTCAGATATAATGATGCATACTTTAAGATATTCTGACAATAATATAAGTAAAATATGCCCTATGTGTCAAATTGATGAAGAGGATGAGTTCCATTTTATACTATGTTGTCCATGCCTGAAAGATCTGAGAAAAAATTTCATTCCGACAATGTACTACACTAGACCAAATAATTCCAAACTGCAGATGCTTATGTCAACAAGCAATGAAACAATACTGTCCAATCTTGCCAAGTTTTTATATTTAGCGGCAAAGAAAAGAGATGTTATTCTACGCTAATAACACTCTGTATCTATTGTGACATGTTGCATGACAATCCTTTTGAATGGGCCCAAAGGCCTAACAAAATAAACTATTCGTATTCGTATTCGTATAACTGCCATTCCTCTTCATTCATGCAACCAATGGTGACAACTCATGCTCACCATAACACAGTCAGGGGTGTCCGTCACAATGAACCGAGTACAGTTTGAAGAGGTAAACAGCTTTAAATGCTTGTAAGCCACCCTCTTAAAGGACGGCAGTTCCACGGCAGATTTCTGCATCAGGGTCTCAGAAACAATAGCATAGACAGAGTATGGCGCAGCTATAACATCAGGTTCATTACAAAGTACAAGCCTAGTGGTGGGCCTTGTCAGCCGCCGCGTCTAGATAAATATACAAAAATGTATGAAGTTTTCTTATGATACTTTCTTGAAAGGTAAAGAAAAAATGCATAAAACTCCTAACCCTAAAATACCCCAAATTATGTAGTACTCCGTAAAATTCAGGACGACTTCAACAGACTACAACAAAAAGACTAAACAACAGAATATATGGATTTGTCTAAAGTAACTAAACCAAACTCCAATCTTAACAGGCGAGCGTGCGCCGTGTGGTAGGTAAGCAATACTTTACCTATTCTAGACTGAAGAATCTCAGGAGAAATATTTTGTTGCTTCAGGCGAACGTGGATCACCTGGACCACCTGGAGAGCGAGGCTTTATGGGTTTGCCAGGTCTTCCTGGCCCACAAGGTCCATCAGGTAGACAAGGTGGGTTTTAATCTGTCAGCTTTTGAAACAGGTTATCTGGTAGACGAGGTAAGTATTCTCAGCTCTGTAAAAGATGAAATATGACGGGAAAATATTTCCGACTGCAGATCTTTAAACTCATAAGACAAAGAAAAACAACAGCAGGTTTCTCGTGACCTATTATAGATAGCTGTTGTCAATGTTTGGCTCCCTTTATATCTTTGTGTGAACTGACAGTCTTTAGGTTAGGTTTGCTGAGGACCTTTATGCCCCGGATTTTTCGCACGCCATAAAGCTGACAAAGAGGCACCATAGTCCAAGCATCCATCTTCACTTGTCAGAAACGCTGCACGCCAGCAAGCTCGCAACACAAAATCACCAAGGAACAAGATTACTACACCGCAGACAGACAAGAACACATACAAAAAACATAATCGCCTGAATAACTCACGACTCAGCAGAAAACATCTGGGGCTGCCACGGCAGCATCATCAATCCCTGTTTCTAACAGCTTTGTTTCTCTTGGTGAGCAGGGGATGGATGTGGATGAGTGACGTTTAGCGTCGCCTTCTCCATCCCCCGTCCCCTGCCTTCTTCATCTTCTCCTCCTCTCTCTGCTTCTGTGAGGCGCTTTGAAGAACTCCAATGCCTACCATCTTGTTTCTCTCATGATATAGCACTACAGGAGACTTCTCCTACCTTCTACCTCCTTTTACTTCAAAGGCTTTCGAGTGTTAATCGGGATTCTCAGACTGATGTCCCTTCAGGTGGAACTGCTCTTCTCATTCACTCCCACATATTGTTTAGAAAACTAACACTTTTCCACTCCTCTTCAAGCTGTTGCTGCCCGGGTTACCCTGGACAAGACTATCACTGTTTTCTGTCTATCTTCCTCTTTCTGCTCGGATATTCTGACGGGACTTGAAGGTCTTTTGACCCAACTTCCTGCTCCCGTCCTTGTTTTGGAGGACTTGAACTTGAATGGGGCCTCGACTGACACCAGAGGAGAGTTGTTTCAATCATTTTTTTTTTATGGAAAGCGATCTTGGCAGACAGACAGCAATCCACCGATACACGTCCTTGGTCTGACTGGCGGATGGCTGTTCTCTTTTCACTGCGGAATTTCACGCCATCTTGCTTGCCTTGCAGCATGTTCAGCGCTCTTCGGAGCACAACTTTTTTTAAATTTTAGACTCCCTTCGTGAACTTCAAGCTCTTCTTTCCAATGATTTTGACACCCTCTCGTGGTCCAACTTCATAAAATTTATGCAGCACTCATCCATCGCAACAAGGCCATTGTTTTCATCTGGGCTCCTGACTGTGCTGGTATACCAGGCAATGTTCGAGCAGACCAGGCTGCATAGGCTGCATCTCTCCTAGCAAATGACAATTGCTATGGTATCATCGGACTGTAATTCTATCTTCTCGGCCTACGTTCAGTCCCTGTGGCAACACTGCTGGGACACTCTGGGCCAAAATGAGTTGCATGCCATCCTTCTCTTTTTTTCCAACCGCCTTCCTTCGTGCCGTCATGTGCGGTGGGAGGAGGTAGTTCTGACGAGACTACGTGTAGGACTCACCTTTGCCAAGCAATCGCGCCTTTTACGAGGCGAATCACCACCAATATGGGCCACAACCCTTTTTATACTTGACTCACTTTTATTTGCCCCTAAACTTTAAAAATAAGTTTACTTTCTGTCGCCGTGATATAGCCTTATCGTTGCTGGCACGGCGTAAAACACAACCAACCAACCATCTGTGAAATCTGGGATTTCTTATTGGAAATTCCTTAACCAAGAAAGCGCTTAACCATCTGTTAAAGTGTATTGTATAGGCCACTTTGGTCTGCGCTATACGTAGCAGAGGATGACAAGCCAGTATCTACATCCACGACAGCATTAGTGAAGTAGACTGGTAGATTCTTGTGAATACACATTATCTATGCACCACTTGCTACAATTTATCTTTGATTATGTTTGAGTAGAAGTTTGCTTTATTCCATTGATGGGAGGAAATTCTCTGTGTGTCGTTAGTAACCCTTGTGACAAAAAAAACAAAAAACAAAACAAAACAAAACAAAACAAAACAACAAAAGCAAAACAATGATGTAGTGAGTCCCCTTGTGAAATTTACGCAGTGCGATTTTGCTGTTTGATCTCACGTAACATTGTTTGTGAGCAGGTGACCGAGGGCCTAAAGGAGACAGGGGCCCTATGGGTAATGGCAAGGATGGACAGCAAGGGCCACCCGGACCACCTGGTCAGTACTTCTATCAGCTTTCATGTTTTATGTTGTCATGGAACCCATCTCATAGCGATAAGACTTTAAAAAATACAAAATTGTCTCTCATTAGATCGTAACAGTCGGCTCATAATTATGACTTTCAAAGACACTAGGAAAGTTGTCCCTTATCAGATCTTTTCTCTCACGTTAAATGACTTCTCATAAAGGCTAGCGAAGTCAACTATAAATCAAATGATTTTCACGAAGGCTATCCCAGTCAACTATAAATTAAACGACTTCCCAAGTATTGTCTCCTTCAGTTGAAAACAAATAAGGTAAACGGACTGTCTTAAATTCAAGCTTGTCACTTCAAAGTCACAGCCAACGGAAAACCGTACTATGAAAAGTTGTTGTCACACTTAACTTGGTGGACTGTGATATATGATGTAGACACCCTCGATGGAAACATCAAGAATGTGCTACTGTCAACAGCACATGTTGTGCTAGGGCATTGCACGAACAAATCACCTCACCGAAAGCACTGCTCCATGCAGCTGATGGAGGGAAAGATGCACAGACCTGTACAACTTCCAGCTGAAGAAAGACGCTAACATCATTCAAAACAACCAGGCTACAACCACCAAACATTAGGACCTACAATACCTGCAGGAAGAGGTTCCGTTGAAAGATTGGTACGCAGGCTAAAGCGAGGAAAGTCGCCTGGCGTTGACACCGTCCCAGCTGAGCTGCTCAAATGGACATCAACCCTGACATGATCCTCCGTTAGAGCCAACATCTGTGTCTCCTACGGAAACTCACATCTTTCTTTATCATCCTCACTCAGTTCTATCAGTCCTTCATCGAAAGTCTCCTTTTTCTTTCATCTCTTGGTTCCACAGCCTATCCCTAGGAAACAGAAACAGCCTTGTTTTAGATGCAAGTTTTAACACAGCGTTCATTTCGACTACATATCTGTGGCGGAGAAGCATATAACACATTGGTTCTGTCCCGCACGCGGTCAGCCGACCGCGCTACCTCTTCACGCCCACGCATCGCAGGGAGCCATGCGACACACTGTTGTAACCACAGCAGGGTCTGTACTTTTAGTTCTGTGCGTAAATGAACGAATACACAAGGGAGAAAATACGGGAACCTTTCGGAATTGTTCCTCTTTCGATTGCTTCCCTTTAGAGGCTGAACAAAATCAACCAATCAGGTATTTTCCCGTGTTTAGAGACCACGCGAAGGTTTGTTTACTTGAGCGCCATATTAATGATATTCGTTGCCGGTTACTCGATTTCACGTGGATTTGTACTCAAACAACCGAAAATGAGAAAATCAAAACAGAAGCAATATTTAAAATTCAAAGGTATATTCTAAAATATATGCCTGTTTTGTACTTTTGTGTGTGTATATATTTTATAAATATTTTTTCTGATTGTCGAACTTTTGACCTACAGTGTTCCCTCGCTACTTCGCGGTTCATCTCTCGCGGATTCACTACTTCGCGGTTTTTTGTTTTTTTTTTTTTTTGAGTGAAGTATCGATCGATACTTCCGCGCAGGGAATTATCGTTCTACAAAATACCATAGATACTTCAACAGGAAAAAGACGAAAATTGTAGCTATATTTGTATTTCTATTAAAATACTATGTTTATTTTGTAGAT
Source organism: Pomacea canaliculata (assembly GCF_003073045.1). Classification (NCBI taxonomy): domain Eukaryota; kingdom Metazoa; phylum Mollusca; class Gastropoda; order Architaenioglossa; family Ampullariidae; genus Pomacea; species Pomacea canaliculata. Next base: position 25,527,886 of record NC_037599.1, on the reverse strand, counting down.
AGAAAGAAAGAAATAATTGTGAACGAGAAATCCATTGCTATGCGTAAGCGACGAGCCATGATCGTTATCTCCCATCTTGCAGCCAGTTCGTATCAGTTTTTTTAGTTTCTCCGAGTACAGTTATAATTTTTTTTACACTAATTTGTTATTGTACTGTATTAATACCATGATTAATATATTACTTTACACTCACATTATATTGTTTTACATGTATATATTATTATTGCATGTATGTCCCTATTTCGCGGAAATTCGTTTATCGCGGCTGATCATGGCACCTATCCCCCGCGATAAACGAGGGAACACTGTACTTCCCGATTTATGAGTTCTCCGTCCTATATCGTTACATTCTTTCAGTTAATTTTACTACAAGACAACAAAACGCATATTTTGTTAAAATTTACACCACATAAATTCACTTTAAATGATCTTTAAAATGGAGTATGACAGTTGTTTTTATTGTAGGATATGAACTATAATTATTTTAAAATACCGGTCGAAATTTCATTCGCTGCTGCGCTGGCCGGGAGAGAACTGGCTACCGATGTTCTTGAACATAATCCTAATAGGCCAACTCCTTGGAGACACCTTTTACTTTTTCATGTGTATGACCTTTTCTACTGATTCTAAACGCTATCAATTTCTTTCACAGGCCCTGTTGGCCCAACTGGTGAAGGTATTATGGGTCGCCCTGGTGAAAGGGGTCCTCCAGGAAGTCCTGGTGCACATGGGCACCGTGGCATGCCTGGGCCACAAGGTCCACCAGGCTACTGTGAATACTGCAATTATGGAAGTCCTTCAGCCTTGGCAGCCTTCCACTATCAGCAAGTGGCCGCACGTGGAAATAACGTCAAGGGGCCATAAAATGACCTAAACCTGCCTCATCAGTCCTTGTCATCAACTCCTTCCTGTAGCAAGAATTCCCATGTTAAGCCATTATTTATTAGATTATACCTGGCTCTGTTGTTTTGTTTACAGTGTGTGGTAAGACCTAATTCTACTTTCTGCTTGCAGAGATACTCTGATTTGTCAGTTTCACTAACTGCAAGCTTCCAGCCCCTACTGATCTGCTATTTTCAAATGCATTTTTCCTGTAACATTAGCTGTATGCTTTGTCAGCCAGCACTTGATTCTCAATGCATTATGCTTTTTGCTATTTACTCCCTGCAGCTCTGAAATTTTTCATTATTTTTCACTGCATCTAACTTTATTTTGTTCATTCTGAAGCCTTTGTTTTTAAACTTCTCAAACTGCCATCTCATTTCACTGCTGTTAAATACACTTTGCATGCCTGACATCGGTGCCTTATGCATATCCATCCCTGCTGTCTTTAGTCATCAACAAGACAAAAGCATGGAAATAAAAACATCAAGGTGTTATAAAACACTTCTCACAAAATAGGAATGCACATTTTGAATACTTTGGACTGCCTGGTGAGAATCACACCCACTTTCAAGATTTTCCGCTTCAGTCTGCATGCTCAGAAATCATGCTTACACATTACAAATTATGATGTCATTTCTGTCTTTCACATTTTATATCTTTAGCCTGTTAAATGCATAATACTTATTCCATCCCAATAAATGAAAGCTCTTACTCCAGATTCTGCATTTATATTGAAAAATAACTTCAGTTTAGATGGCAGGTAGGTGAACTTATAAAGACCAGTTCTTACTTTTGCTTCACAACCTCTGTACACAAATTAACAAACAAGTGCAGCCCTATTATCTACGGATTGCACACACTCAACTACCAGTACCTCTACTACAGATCATGACAAGATGTTCTGTTTTCTTCAGTCTTGATCATATCTAGATCAATTTGTGGAGACCCTTCTGCTGTGTTCATTAAGTTGATTTCACAATGTATTAAAAACAAAAGATTCCAACTCAGGTGACTAATGGTAAAGGAATCTTTCTAATCTCTATCCTCAGGAAATATTATCTAAATTATAAATGCATGTCAATATCAAAGCATGTAGACAAGGAATGCAAGTCCTATGGCCTGTGCATGTCGAAGTTTATGTATTGAGATCACCACTGCATTTCAAGCAATGCTTTAGGATCCTTTGTACAATTTTGTAGCTATTTTATGTAGTCACATTTCAAGCTGTTTATAGGTATTTCTCGATTTTTTTTTTTTTCCGAAAAGATCTCTCCTCTCCTTATTAACAATGCACAATCTGCAGACTGGTCTTGAGTTGACTTCCTCTCACAGACTGGCCAGTTAACCCACCGTCAGCAATGTCTGTATGAGGCATGCTAGCATTATGTGTATTTTTCAAGGTGTGGGTACAGAGCAGTCTTGGAGATCTGGAAGCAACGTTTCCTTCAACTGTTGCATGGATGTTTTTTTCAGTGCACATTTCTAGACATATTGAAGCATAGTATAGTATGTTATGTCACCTCATTTTCTCCTCATCTAATGCTACAGGTTAGGGAAGGTGGTTTGGGCTGCATTTTTGGTCCCTCATGATGTCATTTCTCAAATGTGTGTGCAAACACCTTGGATGTCATTATTCATGTCAAGGATCATATCTACATGATAAAGTGCCTACTGTGTAATTTTAGAAAGGCTGTTATCCAACAGCCTGGACCAGCAGACATGCATTGGTGAATTCTGCACAAGAACTGAATAACTGAGAAATGAACACAAAATGTGTTACAATTCATGCTTTCCCAAGAAAAGCCATGCCTTATTCCCATGTGACAGACTTCTCAAACTGGCAGGTTGAGGTACAATGTACAGAAATGCTAACACTGACATTTCTTGTTCAAAGTAGCTGTTTCACTAGCGCTGTGGTGTATAGTGCAAGTGATCCAGCATCCATCACATCTACCTTCAAGATTTTCATTGGTAAAACCTTCAATACTTAAGGTTTAGAGAAATGGTATCGGTGAACAACTCTTTGGGTAGTCTTATGTGCATGTGCAAGTTCAATGTCAAGTTAAAATGATCACAATACAGTGTACCTTCACACGTATTCCTGGTATAGTATTCCTGGATAAATGATTGTCTAACCTTCACTTTTGTCCAGACCAAGAGGTGCATCACTGGGTATTCTCTGGAATAGTTTAGTATTGTGAGCTACACGGAGTGCTTATGGCACACAGGTGAAACAAGTACCATCGATCAGTAGCTTCTTCATGGAAATGGAAATAAAATGATAACAAGGATGATACTGCAGTTTACTGTTTCCTAATTCCAGGAATTTCAGTGACATCCCAAGAGACACCACTTGAATGCTTGTAATCTCCACAGATTTGCCTTGGTCTATTGGTAAGTGCAGGGGAAGAGGAGCCTCAAAGTTACTGCAGATACACCATGCAGTATTTACTATATGCATTGATCAAACTACCCCATTAAATACCTGTGCATGTTTAAATGACCACGTGAAACAGGCCAGCGTAAGTGCAAAACATGGATCTGCATTTCTGACTACAGAGAGCTGTGTGCAGCCATAAAATGCCTTCCAAGTCCCTTTCTCTCTCTTTTTTTTTTTTTTGTTGGAGGAAAGGGCAGGGGAGGGGAAGGAGTCACCATGATGTAACAATGGCTGAAGTCTGTCAGTGATACCTGCAGTAGTTTTATATCAATTTGTTTAAAATGGATTGTTTTATCAGCCAGTTTATATTGGACTACAGATACTGTCCACTGAGCTCTTATTTACGTTACATGATGCTGAATGCTTTTTACAGGTTTTATGATTACATGGTTCAAATATGTGCAAATGTTTGATATTTATTTTCTTCTCTGTAAGGGAAACAAACTGTTAAAGACGCAAATTTGCCTACCATTAAATATTTAGCCACAATAGTACTTCTACAGATGCATGTATTGATGCCGATTTTGACGATGAAATACAGCTAACACTTGTTTTGATGATCGCCAAAGCTTCAATTCAGGCAACATAATTCTGCATGTTTGTAAGTAGACAAATGCCTTTATGCCAACTTAAAAAAAACTTCCATAATGAACTAGTTGCTTCTTAAAGAATTGGACACAATGACAAGAGGTGCCTACAAGTGCTATCAATCCCGATTTCAGCTCTCAACTTTGTCAATCTTACACATGCCACATCTATGCACAGCAACCTGTGTGCACTTGCACACACACACACAGAGGCCAGTTTAATGATAATAATGAGATTTTATACACTGCTTCTCCAAAATTTGTTCAAAGCATTTCACAAATAAAAAAAAAAAATCCATTCATACAACAGACACACCCATAGAGTAAACAGACACTTTACGCAAGTGTGCAGTCGGCCATGGAAGGGTGAAGTGATTGAAATTTTAAAAAAAAGAATAAAAAGAAAAAGATGCGGTAAGTTTGGACTTATAGGTGGTCAAAGAATCAGAATGAGGAAGTTTGTAGGGACTAAATCAAGCTGAGACTGGGGATATGTGTGGAACATTTGCCTAAAGGTTTAGAAGAGCTGTGTCCTTTGTTTTTTTTGGTCATAATAAATGGCGGAATACTTGTGGAAATATATTCCAGTAATTTCCTATCATTGAAAACCTATAGCAAACAAATGTTTTAAAAGAAAACAGTTGACTAAATATTAACAAATCCCTTAAAACTAGAACCCTAAGAAAATAAGTTCCCAACCTCATCTCTGCAGCTACAAGAGCCGTCTAGTTTTGGGATAGTATTGTGATGACGCATTTTGCTTCTCACTGGCTCGAAAAGCAGGGTTAGCACTACAGGCACCTCTTTAAAGCATCAATGTAGATCACAGAACGAAGTTTACTATGATCTACAGCTACTCCAAATTTACTGTACATTTTAGATGTAGCGGAATTTTTCTTGTTGTATTTTGATGGGTATCTTTGGTTAAAAAAAAATGCTGAATTTGTTGTAACAGTGAAAGCACTGGAAATGCATGTATGCCTGCAGAAAAAAAAAATGATGATGAGATCTCTTATAGGAAATGAATGGTTTCATATATCAGACTGATATGTGTTGTCTGTAAGTGGTTTGCTTGTTAAAAAAAAAAAATCTTGAGTAGAGGGGGGGGGATTGGTGTTTTACGCCGTGTCAGCAACTGAGGCTATATTACGGCAAGGCAGCCAGCCCTGTAAACAGATGCCACTTGCAGAGAAAGAACAGCGTGCCCGAGACGAGAAATGAACTCTGGGCAGCCAAGCATCACTGTATTGGTGACAGGCGCTAACCGTTGCGCCACCGGACCGCCCTTATCTTGAGTAGAACAAGGATTGCTCCAAAGACCATGTACAAAATAAGCAAAGATGAAACAAAAATGAGTACTCAAACTATGCATGCCTTAAAATAAAGCAGAACAAACAGCCTGTTTGTGATGACTGTAAAACAAACTCTTCATAGGTGCAATTCACAACCTCTCCATCATCTGGAAGAAATTGTTTTTCCTAGGGAAATAAATAATAGTTTGATCATCCTACAGATTAAGGACACCTATGATGAGTTATGGTGTTTAAGTCATCAGTAGGTGGAGAAAGAAATGACATTCTGGTTTTTTCCCACCACTTACTACAGAATCTGTTTACCTCCACTTATCATTGAATCTGCCTATTTCGGGACGAAAGCTGGTAATGGATCTGAAAACAAACTGAACTGCACAGCTCTTAACTCTTTAACACTTCACAGCTGCCAAGTAGATGTGTTTTTCTTTTGACTGCTTGAGTAGACACTACTGCTAATATGAGGACCGAATATTTTGCATGATCACTGTGCATGGTGGACACAAAACTGCATTAGGCTCCACTTCAGCTGTGAAAAAATGTGCCACTGTAATTCCTGTTAGAAATTATTTTTCATTTAATAAAAAATCTGATCAATATCTTTCAGGATCACACAGAACTTACAGATATAATAATAGTTAAACATTGGTCAAGTGATAAATGTAGAAGAATGCTGATGTAGTGCACACGCTTCAAAGTCATGGTGTACAAGAATCCTTAAAGTGAAAAAAAAAAAACCCCTACAGCAAGACAGCACAATGAAGAATGCCACAGCCATTAGTGGATGAAGATGTCTATTGGAAGAAAAGACGCTGCACACGCATTGAAGAACATTCCACAACAGAGTCAAATGGTGCAACAAACATCACAGATCAGTAGGAGACACTAACATTCACACAGATCTACAGACAAGACAAAATGACGGCACTTCCCTACAGTCAGTTAAGGGGAAGAATATCAGCTAACCTAAAAATCATTTCGTATTAACAGCAAACCTATCATTTAAGTTTAAAATTCTTGGGCTTCTTTCTGGTGATGTGCCTTTTGTATTCATCCTTTACATAGTCAGCAGGCCTGCAACAATCAAGGTTAGTGTTAGTGATTTCACATGGTTAACAGTCAGGCAGTCTTAAAGCTGTTATTTTACAGTAGGCATAACTGACTTTACACTATCTTTACATACTAAACAATAAGACCAAATGAACTAATGCAGACATGAATGATATGAGATCTGCCTCAGAAAATATATGTGCACGTCACTCAATTCAAACACTATTTTGTCAATGAAACAGTTCACAATCAAAATACCAAAGAATCATTTGAGCACTAAAGTATAAACATGTCTGAGATGAACAAATGACATTTTTTTTTTAAAAAAACTTTCCTCACTAACAAGAAACAGGAGGCCTTAGGATTTTTTGGTGTAGCAGTCTGCTCATACACCAATACTACATTTTCATCCAAACAAAACAGATGAAGATTAGTGTAGTAATCAATGTAGTAAATAGTCAAACATCTGTTTCAAGACTCATGTACTGCTGCTAGCTCAACTTCTCTCTCCCCTGTTCTCTTTCACATATAATGCCTTACGAAATGATGTCAACATCATTGTGAAAAAATTATATCAATAGCATCAAAATATGTCCTCTGTCAATTGCAAGGGAAATGCTCTTTAAAAAAACAGTGGCATGTGCAGGCGTTGATGAGTGTGATCTTAATGTGCTTAATTCTTTTTATGCTTGCTTTTAGAAATATGACTTATCTCACAATATTTCCACACTAAAACACTCTCTGTTCCCCGAGCATGGGTTGGCAACTGCCCAGTCTTCAAGGCAAGGTAATGTTAACAAGGCTCCGGGTCCAGATAGGATGTGTGAACGCACCCTTCATTACTACGTCAAAAAACTCAGTGGAGTTTTACAACATTTATTCCAGCTGTCTGTGGATTCTGGTCACATTCTTGATATTAGGAAACTTTCACACATGGTCCTGTCCCTAGCATCACTAGGCCCAGTCAACCCAATGACTTCTGACCAGTCGCTCTTACATCAGTTATCATGAAATCCCTTGAGAAAATTGTAAGGAGCAAGGTTATGACGAATGTTGATCAACATCTTGACCTGCTACAGTTTGCCTACAGAGCTGGAAGAGGTGTCGATGATGATAAGCTGTTTATACTAAATACTCTGTACAAACATCTGGAGAAACCTGTGCAACCTCACTTGTTAACATACAGTCTAGTTTCAGACTTCCATCTATCCCATCAACTCGATCTCTGCATCCTGGACTTTTTAATAAACATGCAGCAGAGAAATTTTGTTAATGGTCTTTTCTCAGATCCTGCTGTCACCTGTATAGGTTCCCATCAAGGCTTCTACTTATCTTCACTACCATTCATACTATATACTAACAGCTGTAGAAGAACTATAGATAGGAACTTTCTTATAAAATTTGCTGAAGACACTGCCTTGCTGTCACTTTTGTATGATAGTAAACATATTTGCAGTGGAGCTCTTCCTGACTTCGTATTAAAAATCAAAATTTGTAAAGCGCATACTCACACTCCTAAAGAGCATGCTCTTAGCACTGAAGAACAAGAACAAAACACGGACAGCATAATAGGGGCAATAAAACAAATAACATATGAGCTATAAAAGAATAAACAACTGTACTAAACTAAGAATAAAATCAAATACAGAAAACACAATAAGGAACCAAATAACAAGAACAAGAGCTGGAAGTCTACAAGAGGGTGACGAACACTTCCTTGTCTTAAATGCCTGAAAGACTAAGGAAATGATCGTCAACTTTCGGATGAACAGGCCTAAGGCAGTCATCAGTACTATCCATGACGATAGCATCAAGGCAGTTGACTCATAAATATTCACCATCTGTGAAGGGACTGGAGAGACTACCTGTGATCATTAGTGTCACAGAAGCACACTCTGACAATAGAAAGGATAGATGTGTGCTTTGCCATTGCCACTGACCATGACTGCTTTTGTCAGTGCTGGTCTTCATGTGTTCAAACTGTTGTCTGTCGGTTGGTAAGATCTTGGTTTTCTGTTGGTGCCTGCTATCATATTGTCTACAAAGCAGAGGTGGCAAATCAGCACAGGTGGTAAGGGGCAGCTTTGACAGACACCTACAGTTATTTGAAAGAAAGTTCCAGTGGTACTGCCCTCACTGATGCTTTGATGTCTTGGATGAGACCCTCTTCAGCATTGAATTTTCACTTCACGTGACAGCCTCTCATGCCAGGCTCTGTCAAAAGATTTTTTAACTATACTCCCGCCTGGTCTAAAGTCAGCCTGTTCTGCTAGTAGTTCCTGGTTGTTGGTGCTGATGCAATTCTGTATTACTTTCAACATGACTTTACTTAAGTGTCAGATTACTGTTCTGAAATTCTACCACTATTTTATGATTGTTTTGTTTTGTTTTTTTGAAAGTGGTGCGTTCCTAAATTCTCTGCCACAAAGTAGTGACGGCCTTTGCTGTTTCATCCCCATCCTGCTTGAGCAGCTCAGCTTGGATGTTATCAATGCCAAGTGACTTTCCTCCCTTCAGAATGCATAACTCTCTTTCAACCTCTTCCTGCAGGAATTGTTGGTTTGTTGGCTCCAGTCTAGTTTTGATGGATGTTAGCATCTTTCAGCTCAAATCTGCAAATATCCTTACAATATTTAATCCATCAGTTGGGTACAGCAGTGCTTTCTGTGAGAAAGCAGCCATCAATGGCTAAGGTCTTCTGTCGATCTGACTTGCTCACAGAGATGGCAGATGTCATTTGTGTCCCAGGGTTGTTTCTTCTTCTTTTGATGCTCTAGCACTTCCTGAGCTATTGCCCTCAGTAGCATCTCTGTGATGTTTTCAGTGTCTACATCACATTCCATCAAGTTCAGTGTGGCAAATCTACCTCCATCTCTTGACTTTTTAGTTGTAGACAAATTCGTCTGGTGAGTGCCAAATTGCCATTTCCTTTGGGGGTGTAGAGTACTGGTTGAGGTGAGTCGATGGCTATGTGCGAATTCTAACAGTATGAGCCCTGCCGATGGTTTTGCCAAAGCCAAATGTACCCACTGTTTCTGTCCAATGACCTTGGCATTCCAGTCATAAAGTCCTTTCTTTGGGACTGCCTTTATGACTTTGTCTAGCTGTTGGTAAAACTTGTCCATTCTGAACATGGAAGTGGGAGTATATACTTGGACAATGGAGACATTATGAGACCTGACAGAGATAAGAATAGAGATCTGCCTGCTGCATCAATGCAGGTGCTTGAATGCAAGTCAACAAATGAAAAAGGATTAACATGAGATTGTGGACATTGCTTCATGACTGACAGCTAATTTACATAAATTTCATGAAAAATTGTGTGCTTGTAAACTGTTCAGAGATCAACTATGGTAGACAGTAGACGTACATCAGACCTCTGAATCACATACACACTTTCTACCCCCTGCTTCAATTATGAGATTCATGAATACATTTTGATTTTGTTTTTTATTCAAATATGGTTACATGTTGTAGTCAAACATGGTTACATGTTGTAGTAAAAGGTCAGTGATGACCAGAGGGACCAGAGATTATTTGTGAAGAAAAAGATTTTGTGCCACCTACCTACTACTGAATCCTTTAAACGTGCACTGAAAACACACCTCTTCCATAAACATTACTCCTAACAACCTTTCCCATAATGGTAGTCCTTATTCACACCCTTCCTTTTGCAATATCATGTTACTCTAAGTTCTTGCTCTTGGGTTCCTCTTTGTGTCTTCTGTATTTGATTTTATTTTTCATTATCACTGTTGTTTATTATTTTATAGTTCATATGTTATGTTATTTGTTTTCCTGTCCTTCATATGCTGTCCATGTTCGGTTCTTGTTCTTAGGCATTGAGAGCATACACCTTAGGAGTGTGAGTATGCACTTCGCAAATTTTGCCTTTATTATTATTAAAGTATACAGCTTCATTTTACTGACCTTAGTTTTGCACTTTTTCTTATCTATTCTGTTTGCCTGCTGACTCGCTACACCATTTTTTCTTTTATCTTTCTCTCTACTGCAGCCTAAATCTTAAAATTTAAACAGCTGCCAATAACATGCGATTAAATGTCAGCCTTCTACACATATTCAGCCTTATGACGCCAGCCTGGTATACAAAGTGGCTGTGCTTCTAATGCAACTTTTCAAGGAAGTTAACCCTATGATTGTTCACATTTTCGTCCTTTTAACAGCACTTTTCAAAACTAACTCTGCATTTCCTTCAATACAGCTTACCCTAAAAGCATCATTAAACAACTCTACTGTCTCGGCAAATATATACTGTCAAATTAAGTCACAAAAATCACTCACCAGTCAAAGAGTTTGGGAAATTCTGTAATCTCCTTTTCTGAATACTCATCAAGACGTTTAGGCACTTCCTGAACCTGGATAATCTGATCTGACAAGTTTTCCTGTATCTCATCTGGGATCTTCTACAAATTAAAAAATTAATTTTCAAATAGAATCTGATCATAATTCCATGAAAAATTTAACTACCAGTCTAAACATCTGCCCACACAGATCCTACCTAACAACTCAACTACCACCTTCCTTTCCCACCTCCAACCCTGTTTGCCCACATACTTCCCACCAACAGACATGGGCATAAATCATGCATTCATTGTCTCTTTCAAACCTTCAAGCAGTTTTTAGTTACATATTCCATTTACCAATTCTCCACTAGGATCTCTTTGAAAACATTACTGCAACTCACATCATCTGGGTAAAGATGCAGTCGTTGAATCTGATAACGACGTTGTAAGGTGCCAGGCATACGAGTATATACGGACTTGTACATTATCTGAAACATTCACAAAGAAAAGACTGACTTTACTTGCAGATCTCCTGGTTTGGGGTTACTGATTTGTACTAACCTAATTTTTACTTAGATTATTCAGATTCAGTATGCTGACACACTTAAAATATTTAACAGACTGAAAGATATCTCAAACTCAGAAGGAATGAAGACCAGCACTGACAAGTAAAGCAATGGACACTGATGATGATAAAGCAGATATCTATATGAACAGAGTAAGGCCTGAAAAGGTAAAACAGCTTATAAGGCCAGACATGCTAGGTGGGAGGAGAATGGAGGGGGTGTTGATGTTTTACACTGTAACTTTTTTGTGAAGAGTGCAGTCATCAATGATTGTGAGTGTGAGTGTACATCTAAATGTAACTACACTTGCAGCACTCTTCTACTTTTTACATGCAAAAGGGTCCAGCCAACGTTTAGCACATTTAACGTTTTGAAAGAAGGCAATGAAATGGGGAAAAAAAACCCCAACCCAATTATCTACAATCTATATAAAGTTTACAATTCCCCTCACATTTGACACTTAACAGTCTAGACGATCTGCCAATTGATTGGGTAATCCGAGATACGCATCACATACATCTATCTCTTTAGTGCTACATGTCACAACATCTATAAAACAATAATTCTTACTAGTGTTGGGTCAATTTCATGAACTCTCCATGCTGATGCTTGGCTGAACCCACCAGGGAATCTGTTGAATTAAAACAGTAGCTATCTTTAACACAGTGTGTTTAGTGTCAATGACAAGGACCCTTGCACAGTAGCTGCCTAGTAATTACTACATGGAAAAATTATTTCCAAGTTAGGCATACACTAGTCAACATTAAAATATTAATGACTTAAAAAGGTCTTAATCTGTAGCATCTTGGTGTGCTGAACACAAATATGATCATGAAATTTTTTTTTATTGGATCTCGTTTTGAAGATATTTGATATAGTTCATTTTTTCTGTTTCACTGTAAAAATGTATCCAGTAGAACTGTGACAACACCCTAAATAAGCCTAGAATTATGTATTATTGCATTACATTGATAATACCACCATGCATACATCATCCAGAGTTTATCGCATCATTTTCTGATGCAATGCAGTACTACTGCCAGATGGTTGCTGAAGTAAGCTGACGTCAGCAGTGTACTATATAAAACCCAGTCAGAAAGGTTGAGCATTTAAAGTAATTTAGACTTCGTGGGATACAGTTTAAGCTACTGTTACATAAAACTGTTATTATTTTATCCATTCAGGTACAATACACAACACTAAAGGCTTCAAAGTACGTTAATACCATGGATTCTCGGTGTTTGTACAAGTCTGAAAAAACTTTATCAACTTTATTGTCAAATGACGCAGAATTATAGTTTCCTGTTCTAGGTTTAATACCACCACCCAGCAGGGTCGCTCAAAATTTCAGATATAATCTAGAATGCCCTTTTCAAAGCAGCATATATTCGATTTGACTTGAAGATATCGGTGGTAATAGTAGGGAGAATCATATGGTCGCACGAAAAATGCCAAAAAACACATCACTACCAAAAGTTACTTTATCAAACTTCAATAAAACCAAACTGTCAACCATGCACTGTAGGCTATGCACAAACTCACTAAATTTTTAACACAAACAAAGATCCCTCCGGAAGCTCTTCCTTGCAAAGTAAGTTTAGAAGCAGGACTAAAGTATTGTTCTAAGTCCAGTTTACCGTTTAATTCAAGAACTGTCTCTGTAAAACATACAATATCAAACCTGTAAATGGAGCGTACAAACTCAGCATTGTGTATTTTTGTAAGCAAACCTATGTTCAAGTTCAAGATGTGAACAATTCTCATGGGCAAGTCCCGTGCTGTGTCCTGTTAAACCTTATTATCTTTGTGATGCGGATACTGGCGCGCTATAAAACTACATCATCATCATCATCACCTTAGCACAGACACCCCATGCCTCACCTCATGTAGTTACTGGGTCAGTATTTAAACCAGTTCCAACCCCGTCTTTACCTTTGCCCTGGGCCGGAGCCACACCTGTCTCTTGTGCATTAAAGGGACGATGCTGAATGGGTCCCTTTACGACCAGCCTGTCTTGTACTCATGTAATCCCTAGGAACGATGATCTCTTGAAACCTCTGTTAAGCTGTGAGATCACGCAACACCTTAACACCTTGTTCACTAAGCTTGTTTCTGCCTTTTTTAAGCACATCCATCTTGTCTGTCCATCGAGTAAAACGAGTTATGATGCGGCATGGCTTATGCTTATGATGTGGACTTTCCCGGTGTGCATGGACTATGTCAGATAGTGCCTAGACTTTATCAGGAACAGCGTCCACCACCTTCTGAGCATAAATGGAGAATGTTTCTTTGTCCGATTCTTGTATTTCATAGAATTTAAGATTGCCTTTCCTTGAATATGCCTTATTCATTTGTAGTTAACGTGAACTAACCCTGAACTCTTATATCCTACCTTTCATGTCCGTAACTGTACAAGTTGTTTCTTAAAAACTGAGAACTTGATCGAATTCCTCTTCTACATGCACAATTCTGGATTGTAGGTCACTGATGTCAGACCCAATAGAACTCAGAATATCTTGGACAGAACTTAGCTGATCTTTCACTGAGTTAAAACCAGCCATTAACTGTTCTTATTGCTGTTAAAACACGTTAGTGAGCATTAATTTCAAATCGTTAGAGCCAACATCGCTAGGACTGGTGTTAAAATCAGTTTTCTCTGAGTTCTGATTGGAACCTGGGTTTTTAGCTCCACGTCCCCAGAACACAACCATATGCTAGCGATTATGGCTGCTAGTAGTGCACACCATACCCTCAAAATCCAGGCCTTGCTGCGTAATCACGTTGACACCAAGCTTGCTTTGTCATGAAAGACCAGAAAGTCCACACAAATTGACCACAAATATCCTAAAAGTTGAACACTCTGCCGGCATAGTTAGCAGCACCACCCAGGACACAGATCACAATGGATAAATTGAAATTGCTGGCATCTGCCAGCAGAATCCAGAGTCTCAAAAGAATAGGAATAAAACATTAACATGCATGTATATATTTATTACATAAAATAGCCAGACTGGCTGCATCAGAAGACTACAGGATTGAAAGATATAAGGAACAAGAGTAAAACATTAGAATCTGAAGATAAGGGATAACAACTACTTGATTTCCCTTTCCTCTCCTAATATAGCCAGGTTAAACTGTTGTCACATCTGCTGAAATCCCCAAATGTGCATGCTCACATGAATGAGGCACAAGTTTGGGCATCATCACTTTCACAAGTTTTCAGTACATAATCTATGAGACACAAAGCATGAATCCCCATTTTTGCCTTTCTAACATTCAATTTTTAAATGCACACTTTCCCATTCCACTTCAAGAGGAACTTACGCAGTGTGATGAAAGTATTTAAATGTCCTCCAGTATGTGCCAGGCATGGCAATGTCTTTAGTGTTAATGACAACCACATGATCTCCAACATCACCTGTACACATACACGCACAAAATGTGCACAATTCTTTTAGAGAGTGAGAAAGATTTGATCTGATTAAACTCAACTTGGTGTCAAATTAAGTCATAAGGTGTAAAATATAATACACAATAGTATGACAAAGACAATAATCAGCTTTATTTATCCCAGTGGGCAATTTGAACATGATTAGCAGAGCACTTTAAAATATGTGAAATGATGTATTCATGGATATCAATTTATATTTGTCAATTATGTTAAATTCAGTTTTTATTAGTAAAGGGGTTGATGACATCTAACTTCAAACCAAGTCATAATATTTTTATTATGGGAGATGATTTTTGAAGTGAATGATAAAGAATAAAGATCAAAACTATTAATTTTGAATGCTTGCATTACTCTCTGTAAACAGAATTTTGGGTTCAATTTCTACATTCACAGTCTTTGTAATTCAACTGCCAACTGGGATTGTGAATTATTTCTTTATACTTGCTGGCATTTTTTTGAGTAGTATTCCTGTTAAAATATACAAAAGCATTTAGTAATGTTGACACAATACTTACATATACCCACTATAAAAGAAACACATTGAAGTCATTTATATGCGCTGCTTGTGCCTACTTATTCGCCAGAAACAAAAAAAAAAATATAACATATTTGATACATCCATATTCTCAGGGAAAAACCACTTTAAATCAATTAGTCTTTGAGTCAGTCCAAGTAATTTCAGTTTATACTAAGTTTCATTGATGTAGCCATTTTTTTTAAAACCATTACTAATGAATGGTAAAACCCCTTTAGGTATTTATTTTCAAACCACTTTTTTTCCTACACGTTTGTGTGCATGTGTATATATATTCATTTAAATGTATAGATTAGCAAGGAGTTATAAATAAAATCTTCCTATATAAAAATCCGCCCAAATCATGTTTAAACTGTAAGGAGTCTCGGTAAAGAAATCAACAATTTTGCCTTCATTCCATGAACTATGACAATAAACACCTATAAATTTATATTCATTTATTTAAAAGTTGAAAATAAAGCTCTCAAAACCATATCAGCCTATTTTTTGGGGGTCATTTTACCTTTTGCTCACTCATGCTTACTTATTCCATTTATATGTTTTCTTTCACTACCTTGCCACTTGCATAAATATATTTTTAAAGTGCATTCTCACATTATACCAAGTTTAGTTTCTCACTCTTTCACTGCACATGGCTATGGCAGGAAAGAATAGTCTGACCCCTGGGAGGTGAAGAGCATACAAGGTGCCTTACCTTACCCTCACCTTTCTTTCTCATTCTTATAAAAAAAAAAGAAAGCTAGGCCTTTAAAAGTATTGACTGAAAGCTCCCCTACATTCAGACAGGACTATTTAACACAAAAATCATTATTAAGCACCTCTATTTTCATAAAACCCTGACCACAATTAAGGAGCAATTCACTAAAAATATAAGCACTTCTAAGCCTCTATTTTGACTACTACCAAATCTACAAACTTATAAGCAACTGTAAGGACCTTACACACCCTGGTCAGTGATAGTATTATCATGATAATAACAATGAATAACTGCTTAAGACTTTTCAGAAGTGCTTTTCATTTTCTTATCTGTGTGCACCTACATTTTTCAATCTTGCCCTCTAATAAAAGCAGATTAAGACTATTTAGTGAATACTTACTTGCAGGATGGAAGATAGGCTTATGTTTTCCCTGTAAATAAGGTATTATGCGATGAGCTGATAGGTGCGGACATTGATGACTTGCATCGTAAAGCCACCAAAGGCGAGCAAATGTACCCCATTGCTGGAAAAATATGAGCAATCAGTCCATTAGTGCCAATATATTCTATGTACCATAAATTTAGGATTATAAACCAAAACTTTTTTCTCCAACTTTAAACCCTGCAGCTTGCCTGAAGATTTTTTTAAGATTCCAATAATTTTTTTTGATGAGCTCCATTTTAGAGTCTTAACTGTTCACATTTTAAACCAAAGCTGCATATAACTGAAACATTCAGATCAGTTGCTGAAGCACACTCCCTCATCACGCTGGAAATGAGACCAAAAGATAATGATGCAGCTTTCAAGATGTATATATTTGCGGCTTATAAACCAGCGTAATTTATTTGTGAAAAATGTAGAGATTAAAAAAAAAAAATTTAGTAGATGCAGCTTGTGTACAGGTGTACTCAACAGACTGAAATTTACGGAAAAAATCTTCTTGGAAAATACTTTCCCCTAAAATAAATAAATTTACATAATCACAATCACTAAAGAATGATAACAATGGTCAAAACAGAAATTATTACTGACTTAAAAAGTTCCTAATCTGTAGTATCTTGGTGCTACACACGAATACAATAGTGAAAATTTTTTATTGGTTCTTATTTTGATGATATAGTTCGCTTTCTATGTTTAAATTTATCCAGTGGGACTGTAACAACATCCTAAATAAGTAGTCTACTATATATAGCCCAGTCAGAAAGGTTGAGCATTTAAAATATTTCAGACTTAGTGGGATACAGTTTTAGCTACTATTACATAAAACAGTTATTATTTTATCCATTCAGTTACAATACACAACACTAATGCCTCTAAAGCGCATTAGTACCATGGACAGTATTTGCTGTATTTGTGATTTGTAGGGAAGTGACATTTGCAAAACAGAAGAAAGATACCACTTCTCCAAATGAAGACAACACATCATCTTTACTGTTGATGCACAACAGCAAAGCAAGACAAGCCTGGGGCCCCGCATACATGGTGTGTTACATGCACAACACAGTTTTCATAGTGGTTGAATGGCAAAAGACCATCAATGCCGTTTGCAGTACTCATGATGTGGAGAGCCAATTAACCACAGAAATGACTGTTAGTTCTGCTTGGTTCTTCCTCATTCATGCATAAGAAAGCTAAAGAAGTCAAGAATATTCCATTTGCATTGAGACCAGTTCCACATGGTGAGGGAGTTCAGATTCCAGAACCTTCAGCAGAATATTCTCTTGATTAGGCTAATGAGGATGAAGCTGAGCCGACCTGTTCTCCTGGTTAGTCAGCATGCAGTGATCCAGATTTTCACTGTTTCATCTTCAACCCCACACAGAATAATAAAGGAAACACTAAGCGACCTGGTTCGTGATGTGGACTCATCTAAGAACAAGACAGAATTACTAGGTTGAAGACTCCAACAATGAAATCTTCAAGGGTGATGCATGGAATTCTTTTCGCTTAGCGTCTACAAACTTTCTCTGCAATGTTAGGGTAGAAAACTACAATGAACTAGTAGAAGTCATGCTGATGCAGTATCAGAAACTTAGCTGCATATGCCTCTAAAGATCTACTTCATTCCCAAATGGATTTTTTTTTCTGACAACTGTGGTATGGTTAGTGATAAACATTGCAAAGGCTTTATCAAGACAACCCAACAATGGAAAAAAGATGCCAGGGAAAATTGTCCAGTAACATACTGGCGGAATACTGTTGGACACTCTTCAGAGATGCTCTAAGACGTAGTCTATGATTATTTTTTTTGCAGGTATTAACCACAGGTCAATTACTATTAGCATGCATTTCGTGACGTACCCAGTATTTCTTGCAGATTATAAAAAACTATAGCTACTTTTGCATTTTATTGTCATATTTGTGTTGAGCACTTAAAATTCGATAAGAAATGACTGATTTTATTTCAGTTACATTACTTTCGTACACGTTTGTTGACCAGTCATGAAGAACATCTTAGCAAAGGCACAGCTATTATTATACAGCCGGTTAAACTAGACCCAACAGGGTTAGGTTCATGGCCTTACATGCTACACGTTGAAAGCATTTTGTTTGAAAAGACAAAAGAGAAAAATTACCAACGACCCTATTATAAGTGTTTACAGCAATGGTTCGGTACTCACAACCACGCGTTTGTGCGCCATTTTGATCCTATGTGACCTTGCGTTCACGTCATCTCCGTCTCGCGAGCCGAACCAGAGAGCTTAGATGTAGAGAGGGTGCACTCCTTCTTTATCCTTACTTGTTAAGAAAAGTAGTGACGGAGTTGCGTCCCTTCGAAAAAAGATGCTACGCCGCAGTTGCTACTATCAACCACTACTAAACAAAGTCGGCGCTAGCAGTGTTTATCTTTGGAGTAAATGTCTAGGTGTTTGCGATATGAAATGACCTTTATCTAAGAACAGATTTTTGTGTCTTTTTCATGGGAAATTGCTTAGATGAGTGTAGTTTGGGAGAGTTTTAATACATGTATGACAGCTGACTATATTTAAAAAGGATAACTTTTATAAATTCAAAACAGCACATCCATGAGCACAAATTGCATTTATTTAAAATCCATAAAAATCTAATTTATGAGAATTATTAATATGAGAAAAGCAGTTAAAAACAGAATTACACATGAAATAAACAAGCCACATTCAGAAAGACTTGCTCACATCTACTGAGACATATAGATTTCTGTTTACATACAAGCATGGGCAATAAATTCTCACACAAATCATAATAATCATAATTAATAACAAATCATAATACTACTATTAATAATAATGTATATATTTATATACATTCATATCCCTTGTTGTAATAACATTGGTTGACAATTGAAAGATAACAGCTATGCTTACTATGAAATATACAGCAAGCAGATACTCAAAAGGGATCATTCTCACATGTACTTTAAATGAAGATTTATAACATTTTCTTTCACACTTTTCTATAATAATTTTAAATTACTTTAGCTTAAAAGCTACAAATGATGTAACTTCAACATTTTTTGATTTCTTTTTGCTCCCTTTTTCAAAAAAGGACACAGAGCTATCTTTCAAAGAAAAATGAAGGCGAACATTGATAAATAGATTAATCACACTTCCTTTCAGATCACATGCACCAAGTGGACAACAGAGGTCAATGCTTTTTAGCTCTTCCCACAGAAGTCGAATCAACTGAGATTTAACTTTTTTCCCAGGAAGTAACTGGTCAATATTTTTACAACATGTACACTCTAATATCTTGACTGTCTCACTCAGAATTTTTGCTTTTTTGGTGGTGGTTGTATGGAGAAAATAGTCAGAGGGTCACTACAGTTATCATCAAAATTATTGAAAGTGATATTTACTTTATCAATAATGTCTTTGTCATTTAAACAATCGATGTCATGGTCATAGTCATTCTCGTCAATATCTACATTACATATCATTATGTCCTGTTGTTTGTCAGTGGTCACAGATGTCAGAGTCAATAAAGAGCTGTCATTGTCCTTCTGGCAATTAGTTCCACTACTGTGATGAAACAGGTTCTCAATCATGATCTGACGGAAGAATAATCTAAACTGTTCTGCAGTGGGATTATGTAGATGCTCCCCTTTTCCCTGAAAGCAAGAAAAAAAAGTCTTCTAAGCAGTCTTGATTCAGTTTTTCTGTAAGAAGTAATGAAATACCATGATTTGTCTGAAGCTCGTCAAAAAGCTCAAGCAGAGCCTGCACAGCCATCTTCCACCCTGTCAGACAAGGTAGTGCATTGGATGAGGGTGTTTCAACAGTGTCCAACCATTGCAAAGTGTCACAGAGAAACTCTTTATGCCCAGATGCAAGCTATGATCATCATTAGCCTTATGTGCCAGTTAGAGTGATCTCTCATGATAAATGTTAATTAAAAAATAAAATATGACAGAAAGAAAGGTCCATGATGGTAAAATGTGGCTTAGTAATATATATTGGAATATATCATTATCTAATAATCATAAGTTATCAACCTTGAATGGTGGATTTGGAATGGCGAAAATTGTGGGTACTGCATTCCAGACAAGACTTTTTTGGGGGTTTGACAGTTGTACTGACTTTCCTCGAAATGATCCGAGCAAAGACAGTATCCTTTTCCATACACATCAGATGGTGTAAGATGGTCAAAATCTTTCCTTCTCGTAAAGTTCATCCATATTTTGCACCTGTTGTAATGATTTTTTCAATATATTAATAACAAATCTTTTTATAACACCTCACCCCAGTTGCGAATGCCTTAAATGAAAATACTATAACAAATTTAAATAGGTTTGTAATCAGATAAGTGAGAATTCATCACACAGTTTCACAGTATAATCAGTAAAGTCGTTTTAATAATCATAGAAATCGAGCAAACGCGTTGTAGTAGACTGCTCTCAACTACAATACACTAATGGATCGTAATTTGAGAATAAATTTTTAGCTTACCTCTCTTCGTCCTTTGGGAAACTGGAAACGTTTTTCTTTTGAGGTTGATTTAAATCTGGCGTTCTGACAGTTAATTGCAGAACAAAATTGCCCACCTTGCCTCAGACGATCGTCTTGTGTCATGTTGTTTCGTAGCATCACGTTACGAAAGATAACTCTAACCGACGAGTTTTCCCGCGGTCACGAGTGAACCCTCTCTACATCTAAGCTCTCTGGCCGAACTCTGCGCTTTCCGTGACGTTTATAGCACTGTGTTATTGACATGACGTCATCAAAACAAATCAAAACACTTTTAGAGCGTAAATACATTCAGTTAAAAACGGTTTATAAAATGGTTTTAAGTGCTTTGCACAACATGCTTCTGACAATTTCAGAGGCGTTTTAGTTAAATACGTTTAACACCAAATATCGTGATTTCCGTCACGTGATCATCGTCTGCTACTTCAACAAAAAAAATGAATGACAAATCAGAGAAAGAAATAAAAGCCGAAGAAGAGGAAGTGGTGGAAAAAATTATCCGAAACAAGCATATTTTACTGGCGAAATTTAAAACTGGATTGACTAATCGGGATAAAAGGAAGGCGTGGGACGACGTTGTATATGTTGGATGAATGCGGTGGGAAATGCCAGTCGCACTATTTCAGACTGCAAAGGAAAGGAAAATGAAAGCGCAGTAACTTGTGATGATCGTACACAAGTTGTTGTAGTACCATTTTCACCAATACATGAGTTTACAGTTTTGGAACACATGCGTTAGGCGTTGAACAAGCTAGATGAACATGCTGCTTTTATTCTCTCCCTACTGCGGACTGTTTATATTGTAGTGGGAGCTTGTTCAGGGAGCTTGTTTACAGACCCAAGCACAGCTGTGAGACAGCCCTTCTGCGTCTTATGAACGATCTTCTGTGTAGTGCGGATGCAGGGAAAGTGACTCTTGTGGTCCTCCTTGATCTGAGTGCGGCCTTCGATGTCATTGATCACACCACTCTACTAACTCGTCTCCAGATGGAGGTGGGCATTGGTGGTTCCGCCTTGCAGTGGTTCCATTCCTACCTCAGTGACCGCACACAAAGGGTGATGGTCAATCAAGCTTCTTCTGTGACAGTTCCACTGCTGTGCGGTGTCCCCAGGGTTCTGTTTTGGGCCCGTTCTATTTTCTATTTACACATCTCAGCTTGGTTCTCTCATTGAAAAGCATAATGTGAACCTAAGATGTTGCAGATGACACTGAACTCTATTTTCATTTAGTACTGACAGTGAGTCGGTGCGTGAGGCAGTTGTGCTGTAGAAGATTGTTGCTTAGAGGTCAAGTCATGGATCTGAGGAATAAACTCAAACTTAATGATGAGAAACAGAGGCGATGCTATGTGGTTCCAAGCTTAGCCTTAGTAAAGTCTCTCTAGACTCCATCCAAGTGGGTCAAGCTAGAATCCCCCTCTCCAGCTCCGTACGGAACCTTGGACTCTATGTCGACAATCTTCTTACTATGTCTGATCATGTCAGTTCTTAGTCAAGGCATGTTTTTCCATATCCGCACTCTTGGACGACTCCGACCCAGTCTTAATAAGAAGACTGCAAATGCAGTTGCTGTGTCCCTCATCGGTTCTAAATTAGACTATGCCAACAGCTGCCTCTGGGGATTTCAAAGTGCGAGTTGTCGAGGCTAACAGCGATGCAGAATACGGCTGCGAGATAGTTGCAGGAAAGAAAACAACTGACCATATTACTCCTGTACTTCGTGACCTACATTGGCTTCCTGTGGAGAAGCGAATTGAGCATAAATTGTTAACCTTAACCTATGGCTGTCTTCACGACCTTGCGCCTGTCTATCTGCAAGAACTCATTCGCTTTACCAACCCCAGCGAACCTTCGTTCAGCAGCACACTTCAGACTTGAACGACCGAGTGTTCGTCAGGGAATACTAACAAGAAGACTGCGGGTTTCAGATCCTTCTCCAATGTAGCCCCGCTTTTGTGGAACTCGCTTCCCTCTTCGATCAAGGAGTGTGATAGTATTGCTCTTTCAAGAAAATCTTAAGACTCACTTGTTTTAAACTATTTGAAGTTATCATTTGACCTGCAGTTTGGTGGTGCTGGGATCACGCGCATGAGCGCATCTTTGTGATGCGGATACTAGCGCGTTACAAACTACATCACATCATCATCATCATCATCATCATCATCATCATCATCATCATCATCAGGGCACGTGTACTGCTGACAGTGCTTGTTCCCTCCACCCCGCATCCCCTTCCACCCCATGCTTGGTATCGCGAGCAACGCAGCGCCAGACGGACAACAACAGCGGGTGACGTAGCACCCAAACTGTCCAATATAAATAGTCAACAAGTCCAGTGCCTGCAGGTGTTTTCTGAGAGAGTTCTACACGTACTTTATTGTGCACACCATTTCAGATGTTGTGACCCGATTCACATATTTATATTTATTTTACAAAACTCTTACCTGCATATGCCTGTCTTAAATCATAATACACCTGTATTTTGCTTCTAAGCACTTAAAATTTGCACAAACAAACAAAAAAGCTTGGATTTACCCTACCCTTACTACCTTCAATATACCATACTTGTGTAAAAGCACATTTGTTTCAACTGTTGTAGACGACAGATCGAGTTAACGCTCGAACAACTGTATAAACTGGAAAGTTTGGTCACTGTAGACTGGATTCCGTTTGCTGGAGGTGTGAAGGAAGGCTGTTCATAAGATGGTACCTGAATATTTCAGACTCGTTTTGTGTGAGTTGATTCTTGGTATGGGAGTATTAGTTGTGTTTTGAAGCAACTTAATTCTTATTACTCAGGTAGAAAATATTGTAGAACGTCTAGGGGACATTTAGCCTCTTAGTATTTTATAGACGAGATACTTTTGTTATACCTTAATCTGACTATTAGTAACAGGACCCCTCGAGACGAGAAGTCATTGTAGTGTGGTTTTGGCTCAAGTAGCATTGATAGCTGTCCTTTGAACTCATACAAGAGGCCTCATAGAATCACCGCTAGCAGAGTCCCACAAAGTGGAGGGGTAATCAATGGTCAACTGAATATAGGCTGTGTAGAACAGTCTCCGAGAGTGAAGATTTAAAACATATTTAATTCTCCGTAGAAAATAGGTATTCTGTGCTAATTTTTTTATTTATGGATAAGATAAGTTGGGACCAAGACATCTTGTTATCAATAGTCACACCTCGAAGTTTAAGGCTTTGAACTTCTGTTACTGGATGGGTACTTAGAGGGATTTTTGAAAAGGGTGCCGTTAGATTGTCTTTTTTTGCCTCACGTACCTTGAAATACCTTTTCTTGCCCCTTAGTCATCAGTAACTTAATAACTTAAGTAGAATTGGGTATTAAAATAGGTAGGTGATAGGTATTAGCGGTGTAGGAGTATGGGTAGAGTAGGGTGGAATTTGGTTTAATTGCATGTGTAAGCAATGTAAATAACTCCATTTTAAACTGACATACGTCTTTGTGCGTTTGACTCAACGTGAACACTGGTCCCGGTGAACTGGGCCCATGGGCGATAGTGAGGGCTTGACTCCTGCTACCCACCTCCACATACATTTGCAGGGAACCATATTACAATAACCACACGCAGATCACTGTTTACACTCCGCGACTCACCAGCCTCCACCCCTGCTGTTCCCGGAACACAAAACTCAACAACGTGTGATTTAACGTACGATAAAAAAAGTTGAACATTAAAATACATGCAAATGCATACATACAATCAAACAATCAAACAATCAAACGACTTGTCTACAAATACAATTGACAGCAATATATATACATTTTGCTGTAAACTGAAAGACTTTGTCCAACCGCACGGCCGTCAGGTTTCACTGACACTCTGTCACGTGTCCACTTTTTACAGACACTAGAACCAGGTGAGCAGTTATCATGTCAACTACATTTATGGACACTTCATGCCACACACTTTCAACAAATATAGCACAAACGAGTATTCAAATTAATTTTACGACACATGGCCCATTTTAGAGGAACTTTTGTCACACACAGACAGACAGACAGACAGACAGACAGACAGACAGACAGACAGACAGACAGACAGACAGACAGACAGACAGACAGACAGACAGACAGACAGACAGACAGACAGACAGACAGACAGACAGACAGACAGACAGACAGACAGACATCGCCCTAATCACAAGCGGGTTACGTTCCAAAAAAATTAAAAATTAAAAAAAGTTCGTCACTTTAATTGTTCTTAAGTCTTTATTTTGCACATTTTGATAAAAACAAAAATACCGTAATAATGAAAACTGTCATTACCTTTCACATGTGTGCTATAAATCTG
Source organism: Pomacea canaliculata (assembly GCF_003073045.1). Taxonomy (NCBI): domain Eukaryota; kingdom Metazoa; phylum Mollusca; class Gastropoda; order Architaenioglossa; family Ampullariidae; genus Pomacea; species Pomacea canaliculata. The sequence continues at coordinate 25,502,804 of NC_037599.1, read as the reverse complement.
TTGATATATGAGAAGAGGATAGGAGGTTGTGTGGGGATTTTGGGGGAGAGGGCCGTCCACGTCATGCATATCCATCTCTTTATCAAATGCTTCGTCAGTCAGTGTTGTCAGTTAGTGTTGGGTTCCTTGTGAAGAATGTGTCCAGGGAAGTTTGCATTTTTTTTTCTTCTTTTCGTCGGAAATAAGACGGTAGCATCGCTAACGGCCGCTGAAACCTTTGACCTCTGGATGTTTGAATCCTGTCGCACATATTGAGACTCCTCCCTATAAGAGAAAATGCCTCAGCCATCATTTCCGTCGTAAATTTCTTGGATGGAACAGGGTTTCTTTTCTTCTTGTTTCTTGTTTGTTCTTCCTTACGCTGCATATATTCCTTTTCCATCACATCTTCCGTCGATCGTAAGCTGCTCAGTGTGACTCGTCTCTGTAAATAAGATAGCCTCGACACATTGTCTGCGCATGCGTATCTCTTGCCGGCCTGCGCCTGCGCACTGTGGGAATATCAGGTCATCTCAAGTACCAACACAGATCGTGACATCACCAACGTGCGTGTTACCAACTTAATGTGACATCATCAACCTCCAGTATGTTACCATTAGTATCCTGTAACAACTTAAAAATAGTGTCATAAGCTTAACCAGGACTTGCATGTAAAATAAAATCAAGTATAGAAAAGTGATTTTTATTTTTACTTTTAGTTCTTCGTTAACCATAAAAGTCGGAGCATGGATCGAGTGAATTTCAAATCCAATGTTACAGACTATTTAAGGTGTATATACACACACACACACAGACACCACCCTACTTACCAATATTCGAGTTACGAGTTCTCAAGACATTCAAACAGACGCCGTGTAGTTAAGTTTTTTTTCTTGCAATGCGTTGCTGTTTAGTAGGAAAATGCTTCCACCTTGCGGAGATTTCGCACTATGGGGAGGGGGGGAGAGGGAGGAGGAAGCCGGAGTACCCGGGGAAAACCCCCACGGCCAGCCCTACGAACAGATGTCATATACAAAGAGTATCCCGAGAGGAGATCTGAACCCCGAGCCGCTCACTGCAGTGGTGACAAGCGAACATTTATTCGATAATAACGGGCGTCCCTTCTTGAAAAACTTCCACGAGTCCGAATTTTGAGTAGCGCGTCTTCTGCCTTGCGACGACTCACGCGCAGCAGTCCCTCCAGCGTCTACACGCCAACTGCCCCTTCCTCACAGTGTCACAATCTGTGTTGGTACTTGACGTGACCTGGATATATACTCACAGTGTCAAGTTGGTAACACGCTCGCTGGTGGTGTCACGATCTGTGTTGGTACTTGACGTGACCTGGATATATACTCACAGAGTCAAGTTGGTAACACGCTCGCTGGTGGTGTCACGATCTGTGTTGGTACTTGACGTGACCTGGATATATACTCACAGAGTCAAGTTGGTAACATACTCGATGTTTGATGTCACGATCTGTGTTGGTACTTGACGTGACCGGGATATATACTCACAGTGTCAAGTTGGTAAGACTCGATGTTTGATGTCACGATCTGTGTTGGTACTTGACGTGACCTGGATATACTTACAGTGTCAAGTTGGTAACACGCTCGTTGGTGGTGTCACGATCTGTGTTGGTACTTGACATGACCTGGAGATATACTCACAGTGTCAAGTTGGTAACACGCTCGTTGGTGGTGTCACGATCTGTGTTGGTACTTGACATGACCTGGATATATACTTACAGAGTCAAGTTGATAACACGCTCGTTGGTAGTGTCACGATCTGTATTGGTACTTGACGTGACCGGGATATATACTCACAGTGTCAAGTTGGTAACATACTCGATGGTTGATGATGTCACGATCTGTGTTGGTACTTGACATGACCTGGATGTCAAGTTGGTAACATACTCGATGGTTGATAATGTCACGATCTGTGTTGGTACTTGACATGACCTGGATGTCAAGTTGGTAACATACTCGATGGTTGATGATGTCACGATCTGTGTTGGGGAGATGACCTGGATATGTACGTTACAGTGTCAAGTTTCATCGGGTGTTACCCTTAACTTATTGCAGTGAGTTCTGGAGTTTCCTATAATCCTGGAGGTATGACTACATGGAGTAAGATTGTTATCAATTTTTTTTCTGCCGGCTGTTATTTGAGGAGACTGAAGTGGTCATGAGGACACAATTAGAGACTTTTTAGGAAGGCAGTTTTTGAACTGGCCATCATCTGGGAAGATTGTGGAAGCCATCATGGAGCAGGAGTTGAGGCGTGATTTGCAGATAAATTTGAAAACTTGGTTTCTTTGACTGCGTATGTCATAGAATGTCGCTTACGATATAGAATATCTGGGTAGGGATCATGCTGGAACATTGTGAAATCCACATCAGACATTTTTCTCACTCTTTCCATGAGTACGTCGGGCACATTACTGCACACTTCTGTTAGAGCTTTTTATGAGGTCGCTTACGATATAGAATATCTGGATAGGGATCATACTGGAACATTGTGAAGTCCACATCATACATTTTCCTCACTCTTTCCATGAGTACATCCGGCACTTTACTGTACGCTTCTATCAGAGCTTGCTCTTTCTGAGCAGTCCAGTAACGCTTACTGCTGGGTTGTCTTTGTTCAAACATTCGCAGGGCTAAATTCTTTAAATCACTTTGCTTTACCAATCTGTTTTTAGCCCACGGAAACTCTATGCTATTGGGCAGGTAGCCATTAATCTGGAAGGCCTTCCATAACCGTATTGCCAGGTCTGTGGAGTTTGTACAGTTCTGGTAGAAAGGGTATTTGAACTCATGGAATACGTCGTCTATCAACATACTGATCTCGTGTTTGGCATGCTTGTCAGAAACAAACAATTCGTCCCCAAGCCAAGACATATTTAAACGACCGAGGATGTACTTTGTGTCTCTTGTGAACGTCTCCATCTTGCCTATGACATGTGGCCGCAGGACGCAAGGGCTACAGACATATTGATACGGCCTGTAGTGATCGTTGATTTTCTTTGCTGGAATACTGGTGATGTAGTCGAGGAATTCTACAAATGTGATATCGCTGAAGCAGCGAGCCGAAGTCTTGTTTACACCTGGCCGCCGACTGACGATATTCCTGCCGTCGATGTCCCACAAGTCAGGCAGCAGAAACTTGTCCACGTATGCCGACCACAGACGGCTGTACGGCTCTCTGACGAACATGAACCGAAACCGATCAGCAAGAAATGTAGGAGCTTTAGCAGAATCAAATCTGCAATGCAGAAAAAGGAACCATAAAGTCTGTCAATAAAGGAAAGTTAACAGCTCAAATTTATAATATGACTGACGTGTAAGTCCCAAAGTGAAAGCTTTTGTCAGCATCTATCCTAAAATGCCAAAATTGTAAGGATGTAAATTGAAGGAAAGCTGCTTATTTCATGAATACTATCTACCTTTGACAGCGGCTACCTGTACCTGCTGGCCACTGCGATTATTTAATGGAACTGTGAGGATCTACATGTCAGCGACGAGCTGAACTCTCCACACCACGAGCAGAACAAGGCAATAGTGAAGTCCAGAGACAGTACCTCCCCCTAGTCAGCTAGAGTACTTGGGGATTCGAACGGTATCGTATTCGGATAATGTGCTGCCTGACAGAACTGGATAGTGAGGTGGTCGTTAGACGTTGAGGTGAAAAGAAATGGGTGTTAAGACATTTTTATGATAAGAAAACTGTTTTTCAGGGGGAGAGCCTCCATCCCTCGTATTAATAATTTAGAAAACTCTCTGTGTGCGAATGCAGTTGGGTTAGTGTGAAGACTGAAGTTAGTGGAAGAGTGGATGTGTGATGGTATTGCACAGTCCCCTTGGTCTGTAGCGGCAGGTCCGTTTTGTGTTTGGTGATGAGTGAAAGGATACCTGCAGGTTGTGACACATGCGTGGGTCAGGAGACGTGCATGTGTGTGATGTATGTGACGTGACAAAGTTCTTTCAGTCAGTAGTGGATGTCCATCAAAAGTATCCGTTCTTAACTGTACTGTTTAACTAGTTAAATTGGAGAACTTCAACTTTCAATAAAAGCCATGCTTCACGCTCCGTCAGTGGTAAGCACGCATATAACTTTGGAGCAGACGACATGGAACTTCAAGGGACAATCACAGAACCTCAAAACCTCCCCATCAGACTGACAGTTATCGACAAGAGCAAAATATGATATCCCTTATATTATGGCATAATATCCCTTTTAGCGGTAGCAGAGCAGAGATCTACAATTCTCACCAGCTCCAGGGACCTTCAGGAAGGCTGCTGATGTGAATCACACATGAACTGCTATTGAACATAACAGACTAGAAAGATTTGCTTGTTGCCATTCAGCAAAGCTCACACTTGATAAGTTATCAGCCAAGAGTATAATTCAAAGCTAAAAGCCAGGTCAACAAAGATTAGGGAAAGGGAAGAAATCCTGTCTATTTATATCAGTGCATACAGGTAGAATTTAATGTGCCATGGTTTATAATGTACTTAATAAACTGTCGATTACATACCTGTAGAATTTAATGCGCTGTGGCCTATAATGCACTTGGTACCGAGGCATTTGGAAAGGTGATGAGTAACTATTCCCATAGGTATCTCCGTGCAGCCACCGAAAGATACTCAGCCAGTAAGTGCAACCAACCTTTAAAAAAAATAAAACAAAGCATGCACTTAAGCAGTCTGTCAGATTAGTTACTCTTACACATATTGTCACAGTAATTAATCTTACATTTTGTCAGTTACTCTTACACAGTATGTCAAAGCAGTTACACATATTTCCAGAGTAGTTATTTTTACACAGAATTTCAGAATAACCACTCTTGCAAAGGCTGTCAGAGTAGTCACTTTTATTCAACACTCAACATTAAATTCACTATTATATCACAGACTTTTCATTCAAAGACACTTTTCATTCTTAAAAAGCACATTCATTCAGTATAAAAGAGGAAACAGAGGTAGATGTGCAGGTAGGAAGAAAAGACATGGAGAAAGAGAGAGTGATGGGAGGATAGAAGTAGTAAAGACATTCCAGCTTCCTCTATTTGTGTTTATAATAATAGTTGAATGTGTGGTTTCCACAGTAATTCATAGAGGTCTAACTTATTACTTAATATACAATGATATTTTCTATGTCATGCCTATATCTCACAATCATCAGAAAAACGTGTGCAGAAGGTATATTGTTTTTCCATTTGCATACATAAATGTAATATTTTGCTAGCAATATGATTAGGTCTAACGCTTTGTCAGTATAAATGTCATCTTGCATCCCAAATAAAACCAGTTTTTGAAGAGGTTAAAATTTCTTATTAATTTCTTAGTGAATTGCATCTACTGGTCATACCTTAATGTAAATCCCTCCTGAAGAAATTAACAAACTGACATTTCCATAACAGATGACTTATTGTTTCTTCTTTGATAAGACATATAGCACATTTGGGGTTAACAATCCTCCTTATGAAAAGGAGCCTGCTAGTTGGTAAAATTCTATGAAGAATTCTTAACTGAAACCATTTTAATTGATTGTTGTTGTCTTACGGCATTTTTTAAATACGAGTTTCCATGGTATTTTTTCAAAGGTAGAATCCCATTTCCCAATTCCACTCGGCAGAGTCAGAATTTCCAAGCATTAGTTTACAGATTTATTCCCCTTCCATACCTTTTCTTTCTTTTTACAGGTTTTTTTTCGTGTTTTTTAATCTGTAGTTTATTTTGAAACTGTTTAATTGCATTCAGAAGTCCTGCAAATTGTAGAAAGTTAGTGGTCTGTTTAGGAAATTTTAGCGGAAACTCCTGGTATATGAAACGTTACCCGGTTCTATAGTTGGGTACAAGAAGTTACCCTTTTACCTCAGTTTCTCAGACCTTTTGAAGCACATTTCAGTTTTGTTCCGATTGTATTTACCTAAGGTGCTTATTTTCCACTCATAAAAATATCATATTGCTTAATATAGAATATTGTAGTGGGAGCGCTTGTTTAGAGCAGCGTGAACCGCTGACCTGGTTCCCTTCCCTTTTGTCTGGGAAAAAAGCAGGTCTTTTGTGAATTCCAGGGTCGGCTGAGTACGGGTGTGTAGTGGATGGGGCGAAAAGAAAAGATTACAACGCGCCCGACGAACTAGAATTTTAGTGGCAAATTCTCCTTAGGAATTTCCGTCCTCTTTCCTGGAACAGCAAAGACGAACGGACTGACTTGGCTCTAGTGGCCGCGGTGCTAGCGAGGGACGTCTTTAGTCCGGCTACAATATAAAGAATTTGTAGCTGGTGGTGGGGACTGGGCGGGTTTGTTTGACAAATGTGTTACAAAGCCTGGCAATAACAGACACTCTGGTAATAACACGCACAGTGCTAACACACCTTGGGGGTGATGCAAAAAGCTGCCCCGATGCCATTGTGTTCAACCATGCGATCAACACGACCATCTGTGGAGAGGAAGCACGCGTCATCGCTCCTCTGGCGTCGCTCAGCATACACATGCTGTAAAGGTCGGCTCAAATGATGGTGCGAGTGGTGGTGGTGGTGGTGGTGCTGGTGCTGGTGGTTGTGGTGGCGGCAATCGCTGGAGGATGCTGGGGGGTAGCTCTCGCGTGCCCCTGCAAGTTAGAACGACGTAGAGCCTGCAGACCTCGGTTTCCGCTGTGACTCTGTCCAAATGAAAGACCGTAATGTGTCGCCTTCTTTACACTTCAGAACGGCAATTCTACGGAATTACAACTGCTTCTATCAATTAGTGGATCAACAGTGCTGTTCAATAATACGTGTAAGATATTTCATTATTTAAAGAGATTACATGATTTGCTTTATTCCTCAGAAAACTGTAGAGATTAATTACACATTTGAGATGAGGCCGAGATAATGTGGTGATATTATAGAATTACTAAGCCGCCTTTTTCTTTTCTCGTTTTCTTGCTTTCTTCTTTTCGTTACGGATTTGTTCAAATCTAAACCTTATGACTTCATATGACATGTAATATAGCCATTAAATTTGGTTGAATTTTTCTTGCTGTTTGTAGAGTCACCGTTTACCCAACCCACCCACCCAAAAAAATCATAAAAATAACTGCTGTTTCAATTGATTTTTAAACTTGGAAATGTAGATCATTCTTTTAGTTAAACATTTCCAAAAAAAATTTGGAGCTTACTCAGAAAATTAAAAAGTTAGAAGCTTGTTTCAGCACCATCTTGAGTCGTTTCCATGGGAACCGATTGCGTGACATATGGAACAAAAATAGATTTTTAACTTTCGAGTCGCGTCTGGCCTTAAAAAACATTCTCCCAGCCTCTATGCTAAAAACCTGATTGGATTATGAAACCTAAGTGCATTGCTTTAGTTTGATAGGTAAGAGTTAAGCCCGTCTCTGTACCGATGCCCATTTCTGTCTTACAATCGACTTTACATTCCCATCGAGTCTCCAAATACACAACATAATACAGGATTTGCAAATCATCACTCATCTTTCGCATAAATGCCAATAAAACTGTAAACAAACCTGTGTAGTTTTCTCGACCTACTTCCGGCAGACAGATGCAAAGCAGGACTATATGGATCATAAGAAGAATCCCCTTAAATACTGTTGACTTCATGGCCCTGAAACATTGAAACATCTCTTGATAAAAACACATTAAATTTATCATCGTCCTGAAACATTAGAACATATTCTGGCAACAAAATTCTTGTCTCCCCACCCCAACACCGCAATTTTTTTTTTTTTTTTTTTTTTGAGTACATGGATTTTGCAGAAATATCCGTAATAAATGTTCAGACTGAAAACTATCTGCTTACAGAGCATAGACTTCAATGATGAGATCATTAATATATTTTAAACAGTGTAGAACAAGTGGAACTGAAAATACCAAAATGTACAGGAATGTGCGTGTCTCTTTAGGGACTGCCTTCTCCTTTGTAACTGGACGTGTAGCCGTTACTAATTTCCTGCTACAGCTGATCACGAAAATGGAGAATACAAAGCTGCTGGTTGTGATGGCGCGTCTTTTGTTTTTCTTTAATGTCTTCGCCATCTACGGGCTAGTTGTCATTTTCCAGCTCTTATCTCTTCTTTACCGCTATTGCATTGTAGCTCATATTCTCATATTGCAATATGCTGATCATTCTTGCCTTACCTACGGTCGTCACCTCTTGCTGTGAAGCGTATCCTAAACTTGCCACCCTAAAGTAAGAAGTGCAAAGTACGAAACCCTAACCCTGTGCCTTTGCGCTACAGAGATTAAGGCAATGTGAGATTTATTTCCCATCTGTCGTGACAGGAAACGTCCAGTCACTTCAAGCCAAAATGGAGAAATTACAAGCAAACACAGGAAAGATTCTCGTACTGATTGTGTCCTGTGTTTACAGAAACCCAGTACAGTACACGACCAGTGCGGACAGGGCAGGTCTCCTAGACACCAAGAGCAAGAGACAACCAGAGGAAAAGAGGACACCAGCAACAGTAAACAACACCTATGGCGTCACAGAGCAGCAACCCTCCTCCCACTCATCCTAAAAGTCCTTTTTCCGACACGTACCTCCCATTCTCTATTCCCCATTTTCTCCCAGATCCCCATCCTCCTACCCCAACAGTAAGAAATTGCATTAAGGTGGAAGCACTTTTCCCTCCCAAAATCAACAACAACATTCCAAGTGTACTCTTGATACACTACACGTTCTCCTCCGACTAGTGCAAGCTCAAACGTACACTTCTTTTCAACCGCACTTGTGCACAACGACTGGTCGTGAAAACATGACAAGGGCAAGACTGGGGGGTCGGGGAGAGAAGGTTGGGTCGATGGTGACTAAGAATATCTGTGACTGTCACTTAATCCCTGACTTTATGACTGTGACCCGGATCTTTCTAGCTTCACGCACCATGCATAAAAACATTCAGTCTTCCTGCTTTTGAAACATGCGATACAGAACTTATCCAGGCGTGTTCAAATTTCAGAACGACTACCCCGCCTAACCAACTACACATTTGCTTTTCCTGGCGGTTAGAGGGTCCAAGCTGACCCACTTACTTCGTGCGAAACTTACAACATGGCTTGCACCCGTGATCGAGTGGGTGGTAAACAGTTACCCAAAGGACAGAGAGTGACAGTTATGAAAGAGTGGGGATGGATGTTGATGGTGGTGAATCCTTGGCAGTACAGTTTGATATTCGAGCATTCTTTGTGGCATGCAGATATAGCCTGTTATTCCTCATAATATTATAGTCTAATACTTCTTTGAGGAAATTTATATATATAGAGTAAATGTTTCAGGTATTCTTAGATACATAATGTTAATTTTGTAATGATGTAGAATGAATCCCGAAATATGATTAGTATTATCTTACATTACCAACAAGTAACTTATTTAGTCTTTTTACCAAAACCTACATTCTCAGATGATTCCAGTTGTATGAAATATACATACCTTGATACCTTCATGTAACACTGAAAACACGGCGTCTTGACAAGACTGGCTAGTCGTCACTATTGCGCATGTACCACGCTCTAGGTCTTTGGACAATCAAAGTATTATATTACCTCGAAAAGCGCCTTCCAAGACCACGTGATCATTCAGTACCTGACGAGGAAAAGACAGCTGCACATTGGGATCTTCCCAAATGTATTGCTAAAGGGACATAAGAATTCACGACACTTGTCACGGACCAGTCCGTGCTTGAGTGTGTTAATTTATTTTTTTTAATTAACCCCTTTGCAACTCACGAACTCACCGATGAAAAGGTTGATGAATAGTCAAAAGAAGCACACATTTTGGTGGGAAACGGCAAGAAATTGGCAGTCAGGTTCGTAAACGTAGAGTACGAAAAAGGTGCAGCTGTAGTCGAGTAAAAGGCTTTTTGCCGAGGCGAGACAGAGCGTCTAGCAGGCAGAGCGGGAGATCGTCGACCTGCAAGTTTGCAATCGTCTTGTTATTAGCGCTGTTGGAAATCTACTTTGCCACGATGAGTCATGGTAGTAAGTTTATTTTTAATTTGTTCAAATTTATTGTAAATCATGAACGTATTTGAAGATTTTATGTTAACTTCGGACGCGCCGAGTGAAAGGTGAATGCTTCGAAAGTAGCGACAAAGAGAAAAATTGTACAGTAACAGCGAGTTACAGGTTTACGTGAAGAAATTGTAATGCAGCTGACAGTTACAGTTTTACACGAAAAACTTGCACAGTAACTCGGAATTAAAGATTTACTCTTCAGCGACCCAATTAGGGTTAGGGTTAGGGGTTAGGGTTAGGGTTAAGATTAGGGTCAGGGTCAAGGTAAGGGTCAGGTCAGGGTCAGGGTCAGGATCAGGGTTTTGGGTTAGGGTTAGGGTTAGACCTTTGCCGGCCTTTTTTGTTTTTTTACCTTTTACGACATTTGTTGGCCTTTTTCTACCTATTTTAAGCCTTCTACGACATTTGTTATCCTGTTTGGGTCTGTTTTGCCGTTTTACAGCATATTCGACATTTTTCGACTTTATATGGGTTTTTTTCGACCTTTTTCTACCTTTGACGGCCTTTTTAGACCTCTTTCTACCTTTTAAAACATTTGTTGGCCTTATTCTACCTATTTTAGGCCTTTTACGACATTCGTTATCCTGCTTGGGTCTACTTTGGCGTTTTACGGCATATTCAACATTTTTTCAACCTTTTACGGCTTTTTTCGACATTTTTCGAAATTCTTTTACCTTTGTCGGCCTTTTCAAACTCTTTTCTACCTTTTACGACATTTGTCGGACGTTTTCTATTTAGTTTAAATCCCTTTAACGACATTCGTTATCCTGCTTGAGTATGCTTATTGGCATATTGGACATTTTTCAACTTTTTACGGCTTTTTTCGACATTTTTCCACATTTTTTCTAACTTTGTCGACCTTTTTAGACCTCTTTCTACCTTTTAAGACATTTGTCGGCCTTTCTCTACCTATTTTAGGCCTTTTACGTCATTCTTTATACTGCTTGGGTATGCTTTGTCGTTTTACCGCATATTCGACATTTTTCGACTTTTTTCTACCTTTGTCAGCCTTTTTAGACCTCTTTTAGACGATGAAAAAGAAGGCAAAGCCAGGATCAACGAGGGGAAAGGAAGGGAAGAGGAGGAAAAAGATGGCGAAGTAAGGATCAAGGAGGGAAAAGAAAGTAAAGACGACGAAAAAGAAGGCAAAGCCAGGATCAAAGAGGGGAAAGAAAGGGAAGACGAAAAAATAGAAGGCAAAGCCAGGATCAACGAGGGGAAAGGAAGGGAAGACGAGGAAAAAGAAGGACGAACCAGGATCAACGAGTGGAAAGGAAGGGAAGACGAGCAAAAAGAGGTCAAAGCAAGGATTAACAAGGGGAAAGGAAGGGAAGACGAGGAAAAAGAAGGACGAGCCAGGATCAACGAGGGGAAACGAAGGAAAAACGAGGAAAAAGAAAGATGAACCAGGATCAATGGGGACGTGAAGAGAACACAAAGAGGAAATAAAAAATGAGGGAAATAAAGGGAGGCTCTATGGGGGACATGAAGGGAAGACGACGAGGAAATAAAAAAAGGGGGAAAGGAAGGGGGCTTCATGGGGGACAGGAAGGGAAGAGGACGAAGAAATAGAAAAATGTGGAAAAGGAATGAAGGCACAATGGAATCAGGAAAGGAAGACGATGAGGAAACAAAAAAATGAGGGAAAGGAAGGGAGCCACGATGGTGGACAGGAAGGGAAGACGATGAGCAAAGAAAAAATGAGGGAATGGAGTCTCGGTTGGGGACATGAAAAGAAGACGATGAGGAAATAAAAAATGAAAGAAAGGAAGGGAGCTTGATTGGGGACAAGAAGGGAAGACGATGAGGAAATAAAAAATGAAAGAAAGGAAGGGAGGCTCGATGGAAGACAGGAAGGGAAGACGATAAGGAAATAAAAAAAACAAAGTTACGATGGGGAAGAAAGGGACGATTGGAGAAAGGTAGAGAAGAGGATGAGGAAATAAAAATAAGGGGAAAGGAAGGAAGGCACGATGGGGACGGGAAGGAAAGACAATAAGGAAATAAAAAATGAGGGAAAGAAAGGGAAGCTCGATTAAGGACAGGAATGAAGACGATGAGAAAATGAAAAATGAGAGAAAGAAAGGGAGGCTCAATGGGGAACAGGAAGGGAAGACGATAAGGAAATAACAAATGAGGGAAAGGAAGAAAGGCTCGAACGGGATATTAATGGAAAGCGATGAGGAAATTTAAAAATGAGGGAAGGAAGGCATACTCGATGGGGGAGAGAGAGGGACGACGATGAGGAAATAAAAAAATTAGGGAAAGTAATGGAGTCTTGGTTGGGGACATGAAAGGAAGACGATGAGTAAATAAAAGATGAAGGAAGGTAAAGGAGGCAGGATGGGGGACAGGAAGTGAAGACGATGAGGAAACAACAATGCGGGAAAGGAAGGGAGGCTCGATGAGAGACAGGAAGGGAAGACGATGAGGAAAAAAAGGAAAGGAAGGAAGGGACGATTGGGGACAGGTAGGGAAGAGGATGAGGAAATAAAAATAAGGGGAAAGGAAGGAAGGCATGATGGAGACGGGAAGGAAGGACTATGAGGAAATAAAAAATGAGGGAAAGAAAGAGAGGCTTGATTAAGGACAGGAAGGGAAGACGATGAGGAAATAAAAAAATGAGGGGAAAGAAGGGAGGCTCAATGGCAGACAGAAAGGGAAGATGAGGAATTCAAAACGAGGGAAAAAAAGGGAGGACCGATGGGGGACAGGAAGGGATGTCGATGAGGAAATAAAAATGAGGGAAAGGAAGGAATGCTTGAACGGGATATTAATGGAAGGCGATGAGGAAATAAAAAATGAGGGAAAGGAAGGGAGCTTGATTGGGGAAAGTAAGTGAAGACCCTGAGGAAAAAAAACTTTGGAAAGGAAAGGAGGCACGATGCAGGACAGGAAGGGAAGACGATGAGGAATTTTAAATGAGGGAAAGGAAGGAAAGCACGAATCGGTCGGAAAGGAAAGACGATAAGGAATTAAAAAAGAGGGAAAGGAAGGGAGATACGTTGACAAAAAGTGAGGGAAGACAACGAGGAAATAAAAATGCGGGAAAGAAAGAGAGCTTGATTGGGGACAGGAAGGGCAGACAATAGGGAATAAAAAAAGAGGGAAAGAAAGGGAGGCATGATGGGAGACAGGAAGGGAAGACGATGAGGAAATTAAAAATGAAGCAGAGGAAGGGAGGCACGATGAGGAACAGGTAGGGAAGTGGATGAGAAAATAAATACGAGGGAAAGGAAATAAGGCACGAGGGGAACCGGAAGGAAAGACGATAAGGAAATAAGAAATGAGGGAAGGAAAGGGAGGCTCGATGGAGGACAGGAAGTGAAGACATTGAGGAAATAAAAAATGAGAGGAAGAAAAGGAGATACATTGACAAAAAAGTGGCTGAAGACAATGAGGATATATAAAAAATGAGGGAAACGAAGGGAGCTTGACTGGGGACAGGAAGGGAAGACGATAAGGAATTATAAAAGAGGGAAAGAAAGGGAGGCACGATGGAGGACATGAAAGGAAGATGATGAAGGAAAAAATGAGGAAAAGGAATGACGGCATGATGGGGAACAGGAAGGGAAGACGATGAGGAAATAAAAAATGAGTGAAAGAAACAAATGCACGATGGGGACGATAAGGAAATAAAAAATGAGGGAAATAAAGGGACGCTTGATTGAGGAAATAAAAAATGAGAGAAAGTAAAAGGAAGTGAAGACGATGAGGTAATAAAAAGTTAGGGAAAGGAAGGGAGGCTCAATGGGAGACAGGAAGAGAAGGAGATAAGGAAATAAAAATTGAGGGAAAAAACTGGAGGCACGATGCGGTCGGCAGAATCGATGGGGAAAGGAAGGGAAGACGATGAGGAAAGACAAAATGAGGGAAAGGAAGGAACGATAGGGACGTGAAGGAAAGATGATAAGGAAATAAAAAATATATGCAACGAATGGAGGCACGATGGGGCAAAGGAAGAGCAGGGGAAGAGGAAATTAAAGAAATTCAGGAAAAGAAAGGGAAGACGATGAGGAAATAAAAAATGAGAGGAAGAAAGGGAGGCTCAATTGGAGACAGGAATAAAGACGATAAGGAAAGAAAAAATAATGGAAAGAATGGTAGACACGATGGGGGATAGGAAGTGAAGACGATTAGGTAATAAAAAATGAGTGAAAGGAACGCAGGATCGATGAGGGACAGGAATGGAAGACGAGAAGGATATAAAATATATATGCAACGAATGGAGGCACGATGGGGAAAAGGAAGAGCAGGCAAAGAGTAAATGAAGAAATGTTTGAAAAGAAGGAAGGCTCGTATGGACAAGGAAGGGAAAGACGGATAAGAAATTCAATAAGAAAGGATGAGGCGCGATGTGGGAAAAGAACAGAAGATGAAGAGGAAATACAAAAATTTGTAAAGAAGGCTCGATGGGAAAAAAAGAAGGGAATACGATGAGGAAATAAAAATAGGGGAGAAAGGAAACACTTGAAAAAATTATGAAGACCGATGGGAAATGAAAGTGAGGAAAGGAAGGGAGGCTCAATGGGAGACAGGAATAATGACGATAACCAAAATAAAAAATGAATGAAAGAATGGTAGACACGATGAGGGATAGGAAGGAAAGACGATGAGGAAATAAAAAATAAAAGAACAGATGGGAGCGCGATTGGAGAACAGAAGAGAGAGGAATAAAGAAATGTATGAAAAGAAGAAAGGCTCGATGGGGACATGAATGGGGAAAGATCGATGAGAAAATTTAAAAAAAAGGAAAAGAAGGGAGGCTTGATTGGGGACAGGAAGGGAAACGATAGGAATAAAAAATAAGAAAGGAATGGA